>NC_045451.1:38872404-38876654 GCF_002776525.5 Piliocolobus tephrosceles
TTTTTTTTAATTATTTTACTTTAAGTTCTAGGGTACATGTGCCCAACGTGCAGGTTTGTTACATATGCATACATGCGCCACGATGTGTGCTGCACCCATCAACTCGTCATTTACATTAGGTATATCTCCTAATGCTATTCCTCCCACCTACCCCCAAGAATGGCTACGTTTTCTTATACGACTAATGCATGGTCCAGACAATTCTCTGATCTCTGGTCCTTTAGTCTTACTGCTTCTTTCTTCTCAATGGCATGTTCATTAATACAGGAGCTGTTGTGCTCCTGAGTCATTTTGCTCATAAGTTTTTCCTTTTCCTAAGGGTATCCTCATCCTCTATTTTCTCTGAAATTCCATTCAGGTCCTAGTCCAGGTCTCATTATCTCTGTACAGGCAAAATCCAGAAACCACTCAAAAGTGTCAGTGATCCCAACAATCATTTGTTTAGGATCATGTGATATTTTGCCATCTAGTGCTATTGATTTAAAAGTATGTGGTTTTTAAATCAGAAGACGTTCCTTCTGCTTCTCTACAAATGAATAATGTAGTCCTAGAAAGGATTCTTATGTTCTTACATTAGGGTATCTGTTGTTATTATTGTTATTATCTGTCATTCATATTTCAACATAAAATTAGATAATATTACTAATACTTAGCAATCAGAACGTAGAATATTTTAAAATACTTTGTTAAACTTTGCCAAGGTATCATTTAGGTTTTTGATATAATTATAATGCCCACAAGGACTTCTCTTTTGTATTTATGAACTTTCCAATGTATCTAAAACAATGTTATATATTTATCACAGAATCAATAAACATGTACTAAATAAATATAACTTTAGCTCCCAGTTGTCTTTGCAAATGATATAGTAGGCTCATGTATTCCCCCATTTCTCTTGCAAATTTCATCTACAAGCTAAATATCAAACAATAAATGAAAACAGAATAACTACAATTAGAGTCGATATACAAGGTAATAAGAATTACTGATACCAGGTTTTTACCTTTCCACATTTTTTCCCTTAAATTGTGCCTTGGCTGTAAGTTTTCTTATTGGTCTATAAAGATAATGAAATATTAGCAATTAATCACTCTGAGTATATTATGCTAATAAGTAAATTATTTTACCAAATTAAATAAATACCATAATAGTATAAACAAGATGTATACACCAAATTTTATATTCCCAACTCTTCACCTATTTATTAAATAATGGGTAGATAACTAAATTAATGTCTCTCATCTTCATTGAATGGCATATACCAACTTGACTAGTGTACATTAACTAGGTACCTAGTAATATAAAATAATACAACTTGCCAATATCTTTCAGGAAGTTACATTAAAAATTGTATTTACTAATTGGATATAACTACCATTTGGATGGAATTTACTATTTGAGGGAAAGAGCTTGCTGTGCCTGGAAAAATATTTTACATCTATCTAGCCTTCCAGCCTTCCTCTATTTAGTCTTAAGGTACCATAAAAAAGGTGAATTCCTCTAATTCCGATATACTCATAAAGAGTGGATAAACTGAAAGATGTGACATTTATAAACTTCCATTCTTCACTTCCTTCACTTCTCTGCTTACAGTTGAAGAGGTGTGGGGTTTTGCAAACTTGTATCAGAACAAGTTTAAGTTGATTGAAGCAGAGTCATTTTTAATTGGTGTCCTACAGAGGCCAAATGTTGGTCATTGGGGGATTTACGTGAAATATTTAGAGCTTTAGCTCATGAGAAATTCTTCATGTTTATAGAATAGTTTTTCTAATTAATGACCCATTTATTGTCTTTGTTTCTGATAAGCAGAACTGATTTAGACAAAACATTTGTTAAGATTTTATTCTCCCAGTATTTCTCATCTGCTTTAAAATACACAAAAGCTTACTTACTACAGTCTCATGACACAGTAACTAGTACCTGCTAATCCTTTTAAAAATACAAAAGTAAAAAATGCAGAAAACGTAGAAGATATCTGTTTGTTGTTATACTATGCAGCACAGGACTGTGATCCTTGAGAAAAGGAAAAAAAAGAAACCACTAGGTGAACCCCGTAAGTGAGACCCCTTTCTTCCTGGAGGCAGAAATATCCATTCATCATGGAAACCCCTAGCCAAAGAGGGCCAACAAACAATGACACACTAAAAGCAGAGTACTCATAGTACCAAGATCTTCATTTCTAAATACTATCATTAATTAAAAGGAAAAATAACTCATTAATAAAAAAGACTCATGCAAGCACTGAGTCCATTGAGGTACTGATAGAGCTGTAACTTCAGAAAGTGAGGAAATATTCATGGACACATAAAAAATACACAGGGACTAGGTTGAAGGTGGTCCCATTGGAAAAACCTGGGACAGCTTGAGCATCAAAATAAATAATGACAGTAAAAAATGAAGCAAGATTTCATGAAATCATGTTGTTATAAGTCCAAGAATAAATAAATGGAAAGAAAGAAAAGCTCTCTTAGAAATAAAAGGAATGATTGAGTTAGAAAATCATCAAGATATTCTAAAACTAGTAGATGATTATTTGACAAGAAGCATGATTTTTTTTTTCTCAAAATATCCCCCAAAGTGATTAACTTGAAATGTAAAATGTTAACTTTACAGTCCAGATTTATGGTGCAAGCCTCCTTAATCATGTGATTAAAGTTAGCCTCACTAAAACTAGGATTAGCTAACATCATACACGATGGTCATGAACTGAGAAGTTCCCATCACTTCTAAGACAGCATGCAAAGAGAAGATTATAATGGATGACCTTGGTCTTTAGAAGGGTTAGAAACTGAGGGAGAGAACCTGAAGAATTCATACTCTTATCCTCATGTTACAAATAAGGAGACTGAAATCTAATAGGTCAATTGACCTGATTAAGTTCACCTATCAGTGAGTCCCAAAGATAAAAACAGTTCCAAACTCCATATTTTGTTCTCTTTCTATGTTTTTAAGAATACAAAACATAAGATTAATAAATGAAAAGTAAATGGGTTTCTCCTCAGATCAAATGCACAATTTTGGATTTTCAACTTTCCTACCTGTGCTTCTACTACTCTTGCCCATTTACAGTTGTCATAGAAGCAGAATGTCTGTAGCATAGGGTTATTTCTTTACATGATAGCCTAGTTCCAATGCGTTTGCATCAGGTAAATTCATACTTTGTGAGAATTCCAACACATTCAGTATTTTCATGGAAAGTATAAGTCCGTTTTGGTATTTTTGTCTGTTGTGTTCTGGAAATACATACATTCCAGTACTTGCAATATAAAACACTGCGCCAACAGACAGTATGTCTACGAAGAAGGAGCTTTTGTTTAAAACACTTCCCTGCTCGAAGTCACTTAAAAAATTGCCCTTCGGAGTTTCCAAACCTCTGTCACAGCATCACTTCTATTCGGAGGCAGTTATACATAATTATTTCAAGTACAGAATTCTTTTTAGGTTAATGTCAATTCTTTTAGTTTAAAATAAAACGATTACAAAAGTGTTCAATTACTCAGAAATTTTATAAGAAAAATTTATAAAACATAACTACATACAAAATACAGTGCCAAAGTGGAGATCCATGAAATGTAATACTACCTCAAAATAGGTAAAATTTTATTGACCTGTTGAATCAATATGCACACTGTACACAAATAGAGCACCTCACGCAGCTATAGAGAGTCCAGTCCAGGCTTATTAGTTTAGAGATCAAAAAGTCTGAGCTGAGTCTCAAATTAGAGCGTGAAAACATGTTTGTTGAGTACAAATGTGGCTAAAGATGGGAAAGATAAGAAATGGGCACTGGGGTGAGGCCTACTAGAGGGGGAAGAGGAGTAGGGAGCAACAGTTGAAAAACTACCTATCGGGTCCTATGCTCACTACCTGGGTGATGGGATCATTTCTACACCAAACCTCAGTGGCATGCAGTTTACACATGTAACAAATCTCCATTTGTACCCCCAGAACCTAAAATAAAGGTTGAAAAATAAAAGCTATGTTTGGGTAAGGAAAGATCAGATTTGCCAGAATTATTAAAACAGATAGGCCGGGCGCGGTGGCTCAAGCCTGTAATCCCAGCACTTTGGGAGGCCGAGACGGGCGGATCACGAGGTCAGGAGATTGAGACCATCCTGGTTAACACGGTGAAACCCCGTCTCTACTAAAAAATACAAAAAACTAGCCGGGCGAGGTGGCGGGCGCCTGTAGTCCCAGCTACTCGGGAGGCTGAGGCAGGAGAATGGCATAAACCTGGGAGGCGGATCTTG
>NC_045451.1:38876754-38942311 GCF_002776525.5 Piliocolobus tephrosceles
AAAAAAAAAAAAAAAAAAAAAACAGATAATAAGAGGAATTCTGAAATGTGAAAGCACAGGCAACCACAAAGTATTATATTTAAAAGGTATATAGTGCTACTTCGGAGGCTGAGGAAGGAGAATCTCTTGAGCCTGGGAGGCAGAGGTTGCAGTGAACGGAGATCGCGCCACTGCACTACAGCCTGGGCGAAAAGGGCCAGACTCCGTCTCAAAAAAAAAAAAAATGCATATAGTGTTCTGTAGGCTTCTCCTCCCAAATTGTTGGGATGGAATATATGAGAAGAAACTTTATATGAAGAGACTCATAGAGGCAGTCATCAATTCTCATAAATTCACTGAGAATTCGTGGCATCCCATTGAGCCTGCAGGGCATCTGAATTGAGATTAGAGGAATCTGTCAGTGATCCCAGGAAGGGATCCCTTCCCTCCTCCCCATTGGCTACCTTTAACTCCCAAACCTCACCCTTCCCACGTCTGCCCTGGCTACTGTGTTTCTACAAAACTGGGGGTAAACTACTTTTAACAAGCATTGGCGTTAAAGGAGACCAAAGGTCTCTTGGCAATCAAGGAAGAAATATATCAAAGCTTCCCTAATATGATGAAAGGCAGAAATTTCATATTAGCCGATATTAATGAAACTAAAATGTTCAAGCAACATTGGCAAATTATGTACAGGATTGTGAACTGTTTATTGGAGATATTGTACCTACATTAAAAGTATATATTTTCATTGACTTAATTAGATTGTTTTTTAATGCTTTAAAATTTTACTTCATTAGTTACTGTCTCAATTTTTAGAAGTGTATATCCTATTTACAAATAGTAAAAAATTGATAAATGTATAAGACATTAAAATGCTATAATTTGGAATGACAAAAATGTAGCATATCAAAAATACAAATGACTTGAATTATGAGATTTTTTTAAAATGTCAACTATGCATATAGGATATATAAGTGCAGGTTTGTTACGTGGATATATTGTACCCAGATAGTAAGCATAGTACTCAATAGGTAGTTTTTAAACCTATGCCCCCTATTGATACCCTCTAGTAGTTTAGTATCTGTCGTTCCCATGTTTATGTCTGTGTGTACTCAATGATTAGCTCCCACCTATAAGTGAAAACATGGAGAATTTGTTTTTCTGTTTCTGTGTTTGTTCGCTCAGGATGATAGTCTCCAGCTCTATTCATGTTGCTACAAAGGACATTATTTTATTCTTTTTATGGCTGCATAGTATTCCATGTTGTACATGTACCACATTTTCTTTATCCAACTGACCATCGATGTATACATGGGTTGATTCCATGTTTTTGCTATCATGAATAGCAAACTATGTGGCAATGAACATGAGTGCATGCGTCTTTTTGATATAATGATTTATTTTCCTTTGGCTATGTATTCAGTGATGGGATTGCAGTGTTGAATGGTCCCTCTGTTTTAAGCTCTTTAAGAAATCTCCACACTATTTTCCACAGTGTCTGGACTAATTTGCATTTCCACCAACAGTGTATAACTATTTTCTTTTATTCACAGCCTCACCAGCATCTGTTTCTTTTTCTGACATTTTAATAATAGGCATGATGATTGGTATTAGTATCTCATTGTGGTTTTGCTTTGCATTTCTCTGATAATTAGTGATGAGAATTTTTTCATATGAAAATTTTTTCATATTTTTTCATATGGAGATGGAGTCTCACTCTGTCACCAGGCTAGAGTACAGTGGCACAATCTCAGTTCACTGCAACTTCTGCTTCCCAGGTTCAAGCAATTCTCCTGCCTCAGCCTCCCAAGTAGCTAGGACTACAGGTGCACACCACCACAGCCAGCTAATTTTTATATTTTTAGTAGAGACGGGTTTCACCATGTTGGCCATGGCCAGGATGTTCTCTATCTCTTGACCTTGTAATCCACCTGCCTCAGCCTCCCAAAGTGCTGAGATTACAGGCATGAGCCACTGTGCCCAGTCAATAACATATTTTCATGACAACCCTGAATTAAAGTAAAATTTGAAGAAATAAGCACCCACATACAATTTGGTACCTTTCTTACTATTTGCTAATTGTTGTAAATTATTGATTTTTCTCTTTTGTTTATTATTATTTTACTTTAAGTTCTAGGGTACATGTGAACAATGTGCAGGTTTGTTACATATGTATACATGTGCCATGTTGGTTTGCTGCACCCATTAACTCATCATTTACATTACGTATTTCTTCTAATGCTATCCCTCCCCTACACCCCCACCCCACGACAGGCCCCAGGGTGTGATGTTCCCTGCCCTGTGTCCAAGTGATTTCATTGTTCAATTCCCACATATGAGAACATGTGGTGTTTGGTTTTCTGTTCTTGCTATAGTTGCTCAGAATGATGGTTTCCAGCTTCATCCATGTCCCTACAAAGGATATGAACTCACCTGTCCTTGTGATAGTTTGCTCAGAATGATAGTTTCCAGCTGCATCCATGTCCCTGCAAAGGACATGAACTCTTCCTTTTTTATGGCTGCATAGTATTACTTATAATCCTTCGGATATATGCCCAGTAATAGGATTGCTGGGTCAAATGGTATTTCTAGTTCTAGATCCTTGAGGAATTGCTACACTGTGTTCCATAATGGTTGAACTAGTTTACACTCCCACCAACAGTGTAAAAGCATTCCTATTTCTCCACATCCTCTCCAGCACCTGTTGTTTCCTGACTTTTTAATGATCGCCATTCTAACTTGTGAGATGGTATCTCACTGTGGTTTTGATTTGAATTTATCTGATGATCAGTGATGATGAGCATTTTTTCATGTGTCTGTTGGCTGCATAAATGTCTTCTTTTGAGAAGTGTCTGTTCATATCCTTTGCCCACTTTTTGGTGGGATTGTTTGATTTTTTCTTGTAAATTTGTTTAAGTTCTTTGTAGATTCTAGATATTAGCCCTTTGTCATATGGGTAGGTTGCAAAAATTTTCTCCTTTGAGAAAGTGTCTATTTATGTCCTTTGACCTTTGTTGAATAGTGTTATTTGTTTTTTTCTTATTGATTTGTTTAAGTTCCTTACAGATTCTGGATACCAGACTTTTGTTGGCTGCTGAATTTTATCAAAATATTTTTCTGCATCTATTTAGATGATCATATGATTTTTGCTTTTAATTTCTGTTTAAGTGGAGAACCCCCATTATTGGATTTAAGGATTATAAATAATGCTACTGTAATGACACATGCACATGTATGTTTATTGTGCACTATTTGCAATAGCAAAGACTTGGAACCATCTCAAATGTCCATCAATGATAGACTGGATTAAGAAAATGTGGCACATATACACTATGTAATGCCCTTTTTTGTTTATCTTAATTTTTACTGCCTTAAAATCAGGTTTATCCAATACAAGAATAGTGACTCCTGCTTTTTTTTCTTAACTTTTCCATTTGCATGATATTAATAGATCTTTCTACATATCTTTATTTTGAGCCCATGGGTGTTGTTACCTGTAACACAGGTCTGCTGACACAGCAGATAATTGGGTCTTGTCTTTTTATCCAGCTTCCCACTCTATGCCTTTTATGTGGAGATGGTTCATTTAAATTCAGGATTAATACTCATACGTGAGATTTTGGTTCTGTCATCTTGCTGTCAGCTGATTGTTACACAGACTTTATTATGTGATTACTTAGCCTGTGGACTATGTTCTTAAGTGTGTTTTTGTAGTAGCAGATGCCATTCTTTCCATTTTATTTATCAGTCCCATAAGCACCTCTTGTAAGACTGGTCTAGCTGAAACAAATCACCTCAATGTTTGCTGATCTAAGAAGAATTTTCTTTCTCCTTCGCTTATGAAGCTTAGTTTGGAAATATATGAAATTGTTGATTAAAATTTCTTTTCTTGAAGGACACTGAAAATAGGTTCCCAGCCTCTTTTGGCTTGTAAGGTTTCTGCTGGGAAGTCTATTGCTAGCCTTATGGAGTTCCCACTGTATGTGACTTGACTCCTCTCTTACTGCCTTTAAAATTTTTTCTTTTGCATTGACCTTAGTAAATTTGATGAGTATCGTGATAGTTAATATTGAGTGTCAACTTGATTGGATTGCAGAATGCAAAGTATTGTTCCTGGGTGTGTCTGTGAGGGTGTTGCCAAAGGAGATCAACATTTGAGTCAGTGGACTGGGAGAGGCAGACCCACACTTAATCTGGTGGCCACCATCTAATCAGCTGCCAGTGTGGCTAGAATAAAGTAGGCAGAAGAAGGTGGAGGGAGCTGACTTGCTGAGTCTTCTGGCCTTCATCTTTCTCCTGTGCTGGATTCTTCCTGCCCTCCAACATCAGACTCCTAGTTCTTCAGCTTCTGGACTCTTGGACTTATACCATTGGTTTGCCAGGGGCTCTCAGGACTTCAGCCACAGACTGAAGGCTACACTGTTGACTTTTGAGGTTTTTGGAGTTGGATTGATCCACTAATGGCTTCATTGCTCCTCAACTTGCAGACAGCCTTTTGTGAGACTTTACCTTGTGATCGTGTGAGTCAATTATCCCTAATAAACTCTCTTTCATATGTATACATAAACACATGTACATATATGCATACATATATGTTTGTATATATACATATATATCCTATTAGTTTGACCCCTCTAGAGAACCCTGATTAATTAAACTATGTTCTTTGGGGATGGTCATCTTGTATAGTACCTAGCTGGGGTTCTCCTTATTCCTTATATTTGCATGTGAACCTCTTTTAGGGAGATTAGGGAAATTTTCATGGACTATGTCTTCAAATATATTTTCCAAATCCTTTATTATCTCTGTTTCTCTTTCAGGAATGCCATTAAATTATAGATTTGGTCTCTTAACATCTCATAGGTTTTGTTCATTTTTGTATTAGTCAGTGTTCACAGTGCTGATAAAGACATACCTGTGACTGGGAAGAAAAAGAGGTTTAGAGGTTTAATTGAACTTACAATTCCATATGGCTGGGAGGTCTCAGAATCATGGCAGGAGGTGAAAGGCACTTTTTACATGATGGCAGCAAGAAAAAATAAGGGAGACGCACAGGGAGAAACCCCTGATAAAACCATGAGATTTTCTGAGATCTTTTTACTACTATGAGAACAGTATGGGGGAAGCTGCCCCCATCATTCAAATTATCTCCCACCAGGTCCTTCCTGCAACATGTAGGAATTATGGGAATACAATTCAAGATGAGATTTAGATGGAGACACAGAGCCAAACCATATCATTCTGCCCCAACTCCTACAAATCACATATCCTCACATTTCAAAACTAATAATGCCTTCCCAACAGTCCCCCAAACTCTTAACTCATTTTAGCATTAACCCAAAAGTCCACAGTCCAAAGTCTCATCTGAGACAGGGCAAGTCCCTTCTACCTATGAGCCTGTAAAATCAAAAGCAAGAGAGTTACTTCCTAGATACAATGGGGATACAGGTATTGGGTAAATACAGCTGTTCTGAATGGGAGAAATTGGCCAAAACAAAGGGATTACAGGGCCCATGCAAATCCAAAATCCAGTGGGGCAGTCAAATTCTAAAGCTCCAAAATGATCTCCTTTGACTCCATGTCTCACATCCAGGTGATGCTGATGCAAGAAGTAGGTCCCCACAGTCTTGAGTGTCTGTGGTTTTCCCAAGTGCACAGTGCTAGCCATTAGGTATGTCTTTATCAATTGCGTGAAAACCATTGGTGAATCTACCATTCTGGGGTCTGGAGGATGGTGGCCCTCTTCTCACAGCCCCACTAGGGGATGCCCCAGTAGGGCAGTAGGGACTCTGTGTGGGGGCCCCAAACCCACATTTCCCTTCTGCACTGCCCTAGCAGAGGTTCTCCATGAGGACCTTCCTGCAGCAAACTTTTGCCTGGGAATCCAGGTGTTTCCATATATCTTCTGAAATCTAGGTGGAGGTTCCCAAACCTCAATTCTTGACTTCTGTGCACCTGCAGGCTCAACACCACATGGAAGCTGCCAAGGTTTAGGGCTTGCACCATCTGAAACCATGGGCCAAGCTGTACCTTGGCCCCTTTTAACAATGGCTGGAGCACCTGGAACACAGGGCACCAAGTTTATAGGCTGCACACAGCATGGAGACCTTGGGCTCAGCCCATGAAACCATTTTTTTTCTCCTAGACTTCTGGGTCTGCCAGGATGACCTCTGACATGCCCTGGAGACATTTTCCCCATTGTCTTGTGGATTAACATTTGGCTCCTCCTTATGTATGCAAATTTCTGCAGTCAGCTTGAATTTCTCCTAAAAAAAAAAAAAAATGGGTTTTTCTTTCCCCTGCATTATCAGGCTGCAAATTTTCTGAACTTTTATACTCTGTTTCCCTTTTAAAATGGAATGCCTTTAACAGCACCCAAGTCACCTCTTGAATGCTTTGCTGCTTAGAAATTTCTTCCACTAAATACCCTAAACCATCTCTTTCAAGTTCAAAGTTCCACAAATCTCTAGGGCAGGAGCAAAATATGCTAGTCTCTTTGCTAAAACATAACAAGAGTCAACTTTACTCCAGTTCCCAACAAGTTCCTCATCTCCATCTGAGACCACCTTAGCCTGGAGCTTATTATTGATATCACTATCAGTGTTTTGGTCAGAACCATTCAACAGGTCTCTAGGAGGTGTCAAACTTTCCTACGTTTTCCTGTCTTCTGAGCCCTCTGAACTGTTCCAACCTTTGTCTGATACCCAGTTCCAAAGTCACTTCCACATTTTCGAGTATCTTTTCAGCAACAACCCACTCTACTGGTACCTATTTACTGTGTTAGTCTGTTTTCATGCTGCTGATAAAGACATACCTGACAATGAGAAGAAAAAGAGGTTTAATTGGACTTAGAGTTCCACATGGCTGGGGAGGCCTCAGAATCATGGCAGGAGGCAAAAAGCACTTCTTACATGGTAGCAGCAAGAGAAAATGAGGAAGATGAAAAAGCGGAAACCCCTGCTTGTGAGACCCCTGCTTGTGAGAACTTGTGAGACTTATTCACTACCATGAGAACAGTATGGGGGAAACTGTCCCCTTGATTCAAATTATCTCCACCTGGGTCCCTCTTACAAGACTTGGGAATTATGGAAGTACAATTCAAGATGAGATTGGGGGGGATATGTAACCAAGCCATATCATTTTTCTTAATTCTTTTTTTTTTTTTTTTTTTTGTAATTTTGTTTGACTGAGTAGATTTGAAAAATCAGTCTCTGAGCTGTGGTATATTCTGCTGTTATTACTTCTTATTTTATTATGAAATTCTTGTAGTGAGGTTTTCAGCTCTAGAAGCTTCATTTTGTTCTTTCTTAAAATGACTACTTCATCTTTCAGCTCTTGAATCATTTTACTGTATTCTTTAGATTTCTTGGATTGGCTTTCAACTTTTTTCTGAATCCCAATGATTTCCTTGACACTCAGATTCTGAATTCTATGTCTGTCATTTCAGTTGTATATGACAGGTAAGAACTATTGCTGGGAAGCTCCCACTGCTGGTGGACTCACTTGGAGGTAAGAGGACACTCTGTTTTTCTGAATTGCCAGAGTTGCTACACAGATCTTTCTCATCTGGGAGGGTTTGTAGTCGTTTAACTGTAATATAAATTGGGTATTGTAAGTGGACTTCATTTCTGTAAGTTTTCAGATGGCCAAGGATTTGTGTGTGGCTGAATTCTTGCCCTTGATTTCACAGGGGGGTGTATTAGCAAAAATTTTTTGGTGACGTAGTTTGGGATGTAATCTAGTAGAAAGTGCTTAAGAGTACATGCCAGTAGATAGACTCTCACTCAGCCATGTGACTCTATTATACAGGGGAGAGAAGACCTATTCACCAGGTTCACTCTTAGGCTTTGGGGGAGCCCCCTCCACTCACTGGCAGTGCTCGCTTATTTCTTTTTTTGGTGTTCCAGGCCACAAGGTTCCCTCAGGCAGACATCATGTCAAGGAGATAGACTACACCTTTTCTGGGCTGGCCATTTGGAGGAAGGCATGCCTCACTGTTGCAGCAGCCCATGAACCCACTTGACTCACTCTTCTTAGTGCTCTGAGAATCTGTGCTGAAGTACTGGCCACAGAACTCTGCTCAGCACTCCCAAGCTGCACGTCACACCCAGGCTTTTTGTTCCCTTTGATAGTAGCAAGTGCAGGGACTGTAGTGGCAGCAATGGCAGAGGACATGTCAGTTGCCTTTGGCAGCTCCACCCCGGAGAAACACAGAGTCACTACCAACTGGAGAGATCAACTGGGAATGGAATGGCTGCTGCTGTCCCAAGCTGGGGGTCCCTGCCTGGTGAAGAGTGGTGGACAGGGACTTAATGGTAAGGCAGCCTGTCCTTTTCTCTGTAGATTGATGGTGGCATGCTGAAGGTCTGAGTAAAGCAATCAGGATTTTTGTGCCCTCACAATGCTTAGAAGCAGCAAGGGCAGGTATCACAGTAGGGGTAGTGGCAGAGGGGCTGTCAGTTGCCTCAGGGAACCCCACTTGAGAGAAATGCACACTCTCTGCTAATGAGATAATCAGCTGGGCATAATGTGACCATGATGAGGGTCCAAGCTGGGGGACTCTTCCTGGTGAAGAGGAAGAATATCAGGAGTTCATGCAGAAGACAGGCTGGCCTCTTCTCCATAGGATGGCTCTTAATGTTCTAGGCATGCAAAAGCAATCAGCCTGTTTATTCTCTCCCTAGCCTGATGTGAGCAAGAGTGGTAATGGCAGAGAGACTGTCATTTGTCTCTGGGAGCTCCACCCCAGAGAAATGCACAGCTGCCATCAACAGGGATAGGGCAGCTGTGCTGGTGGTCCAGACCAGGAGGCCTTGCCCAGTGAGGACCAGCAGAGACAGGCACCTAGGTGGAAAACAGTCTGGCCATACGGCTGGCAGCTGCAGTGTGCTGGAAGTCAGTGACAGTTCTTAGCAACAGAGATGGGGCCCATGACAGCAGTAGTTGCAGCAGGCCTGCGTTTACTTTGGGGGTTCAAGTCCAGAGAAATGAAGGATAGCAATCAGCTGGAGTGCTCAGGTAAGGAAGGAGTAGTTGCACTAGGGCTCCAGCCAGTAGTCCTTTCCTGGTGAGGTGTAGTGGGGACAGGGTCTACAGTCTATCTGCTCCCCAGCTTCATGGATTAAGTCCCTATCCTAGGGATGTGTGAGAGAGCCTGGCTTTCCTTTAGTGTGGAGCTATGGCAGCTGGTGCTGGGTGCTCAGGGATCTAAGACCCACGGAGCTTCATGTGGGCTTGACTAGTGGCTCTCCCAAGACTCCAGGTAGCTTTCCATGTTGGTCTGGAGTCCCAGAAGGTCAGGGGGATCTCCCATGCCAAGGATTGTAGGGGCTCATGGCAGAAGTGTGGGTACCCAAGGGCTCTCGTTTACTCACACTTTCCCTTCCAGTAGGGAGCCTCTCCTGGCTCCATGCTAATACCAGGTAGGTGGCCGTCATGTCCCACTGGTCTCTGCTCTCCACGGGTCACCACTGCTTCCTTGATGAATCCCAGTGTCGGCCCCTGGATGATCTACTTGAAGAACTAATGTTTACTCACCACTCTGTCTCTTCTCCATGAGAGCAATCTGTATCAATGTGTATTAACTGTTTCTAGACAGCCATTTTGGTGTTTCTCCTCTAATTATAGTCCTAATAAGGGAAACGAATGACTACAGAGTAAAAGTCTACTACATTTAGCATAAAAATTTTAAAAAATTCTGCATAAGGGAAGGGTAAGGTAGGCAGGTCTCTGTATAAAAGAGAGTTATTTTACTCCTTAAAATTCAGTTCAAAAACAATACCGAATGTAATAGTGGATTTTATACAATACTTACATGACCCAGGTACTGATCTAGGGCACTGCATATATTTAACTCACCTAGTCCTCACAATAACTCTATGTGTAAGTAACTTGTTCAAGGTCACACAGCTGATAAATGGCAGTGGCAAGAGTCAAAGCTGTATAGGGTGAGCATGGAGTCTTTGCTCATAACTAGGGTACTATTAATTATTCCAATATGCCACCTTCAGTGCTAGGCATTGGGAATGCAAGGATACTTATGACAGGGTTTTCAATCGCAGCAAAATATCTGTCTGGGTAGATAAGATTTTATGGTGAAATATGGACCAGAACACAAAAGCCAGAACATCAAATCAAATCTAGGGGTGGTACAATGGAAAGAGATTAGAACATGCAAGAAGAATTCCTGGAACACTTAGATATTTTACAGGTTATGAGCCCTAATATTTACTCAATCTTCCCTTGTATATCATGTACCTGTGCATTTCATATTGGAAAGATTCATACCAAAAGCATATGAACCCAAAAGGGACAACTGCCAGGCTAACATATTCTATACAACAAGGAGATCTATCGATTGAGACACTCTCCCTTTGAAATAGTCTTTTAGGTTGAACTAAACAGAGAAGACAGAAGGGAACCACTGCATTTTCCAAAGCCCACATCTGAACCACTGTTAAGTCTGATCTTTCATGTGAACCGTTCTGAACTGTGACTGCACTGTTGCCTGAAATCCAAGTTAATCACCTGCTTCATACTCTACTTCTATGCTTCTTTATGCACAAAACACACTGGATGTGGTACTCTACATGTTTAAATCTTCCTTATCCCCCAATGTTCCACTTAAGTCCTACTTCTCCCTTGAAGTCATTCATGGCCAAACTGTATTACTTCCTTCTCTTAACCTTAAAATCATTGTGTGTCATATTCAAATACAACACATTTCATGAGGAAATTGTGCTTCATTCATTCAACAAATAGCTATTGAAGGCAATATTCAGTAATAATGAAGAAAATGGCTTTAGAACTAGACTCTGTGGGTTCAAATCCCTGAATTTCCCACCTACAAGATTGATGATCTTTATTAAGTTGTCTCTATAATCATACATAGTTTAGTCTCTAGGAACTGCTATTTACTCATCCATAAAATGACTTTAATGGCAATGTCCATCTCATAGAATTGTTATGAAGATTAAATGAATTAACATATTTAATCTTAATGTTGATTATATTAAGATTATATTGCCTTATATAATCTCTTGAAACTGTAGATATTTTTATTACATTCTAGTCACCGTTTTCTATCTTAGTTATTGTGACAGAGCATAGAACAGGCAATTTTCTTCTGTTTTTCACAGCCAGAATTCAAATAGTATGTAATATTTTGAATTAAAATGATAGTAATATTTGAATTTTTATCAGGCTATTAGGTTCTGAATGAATACTTTTTCAAACCTATTTATGCTTATCTCAGTATGAGAGCATTCACATCAAACAAAGCACTATAATAAATATAAATTTTAATTTATTGTTTAGTTTTATAGTAGCTGTTTGGTTTAAAAGAAAAAAAAAATTACAGTGCCCTGATTTATGAAGAGAACAATCTTCTGTGTTTACATAAAGTCGCCTGATAGTTATCCATAGGCAGAGAAAAAACAATGAGTCATGATGTTTTCCCTTTTGCTCTCTTCTAATCAATTGATACAAATAGGGATTCTACTTTTGCTTGGTTCCTGCTTCAGCATTTGAAAAGTCTGTTTTATTCAGTTATAGAGTAAATAATCAAACTTTTTCTTCTCTTCTCTCGTCAGGAACAAACATTATGCCTGTGCTGTCCAGTGTGACAGTCACTATCTCTATGTGGCAGTTGACCATGTAAAAGTGGGTAGTCCAAACAGAGGCATGCTACAAGTGTAAAATGTTTGCTGCATTTCTAACATTCTGTATGAAAATAATAAAATAGTAAAATATCTCAGCAAATTTTTATATTGGTTTCATGTTGAGATCATATTTGAATATATGAGTTAAATAAAATATATTTTAACATTAATTTTACCTATTTCTTGGTAAGTTTTTTTTTTTTTTTTTTGAGACGGAGTCTTGCTGTGCCGCCCAGGCTGGAGTGCAGTGGCCGGATCTCAGCCCACTGCAAGCTCCGCCTCCCGGGTTTACGCCATTCTCCTGCCTCAGCCTCCCGAGTAGCTGGGATTACAAGTGCCTGCCACCTTGCCCGGCTAGTTTTTTTGTATTTTTTTTAGTAGAGACGGGGTTTCACCGTGTTAGCCAGGAAGGTCTCGATCTCCTGACCTCGTGACCCACCCGCCTCAGCCTCCCAAAGTGCTGGGATTACAGGCTTGAGCCACCGCGCCTGGCCTCTTGATAAGTTTTTAACGTGCCTACGAGTAAATCTAGGATTACATAGGTGGCTTGCATTTTATTCATATGAAACAGTGTAAGTCCTGGATGTACAAATGCTCCATCCACATTAGTCCTCCAATTGATGTTCTGATACAATGTTTATCTCTTCTTCTCTACTTTCTTTTGCATCCCTAACTTTTAATGCTTATTGACAGCAGTAGCAGAAATAATTCAGTGCAAAGATAAAAGGATATTGAGAGATCATCCCATTATTTCTCCAAATTAAAGTGAAACAATTTTAGACTTCAGCTAGGGTCATGTTGTTTCCTGAATGAAATTCCTTCAATAACTTCCTGTTTCCCTCCAGTGAATTTGCAGATTCCGTAGCACACCTTGTAAGACCTTGAAAAACCTGGCCCTGGTCCTTGTTCCAGTTTCATTTCTTGTCACTTCCTACCTGGCAATCTAATCACAGCTATACATGTTACTTTTGTTCCTTATATGGAACATCTTCTCTCCTGCCTGTAGACTTTTGCTCAAGACTGTAGCTATCTACCTCCAACCACATTTCATGTGATTCAATTTTATTCTTTCTTCAGTTGCATTTTCTTTAGAAAGACCATCCCTGATCCTTTCAAGCTCCAAGGTTGGATTAGACGTTTCTAATATATGCTGTAATGTTCATTTGTGCTGTAATTCTGTATTTTATTTTTTATATGAGTATACCATATTTTAAGTGCCCATTGTCCTTTTTTCCTGTAGTATTTTTCAAAAGGGACGCTATGAGTACTTTGGGGAGGCAATTCTTCATTGCATGGGTCTCTCCCAGGCAGCGCAAGATGTTTACCATGCCTGGACCTTACCTATTGAAGACCTACAGCACTGCTCAGTCATTATGTCAATCAGTAGCACACACCCCTTTTCCCTAACCCATGCCCATGCACATATACACTATTTGACATTTGTCCACATCCTACCTAGGGAAGCTAATCACCATTGGCTGAGACCCACATGACTATGAGCCCCATGAAGCCAGGCAGGAGAGCATGTCTTACTCTTTCATTACTGAGTCCACTTCACTAGTGTAGAATCAGCCGTACAGAAGGAGCTCTCTGTTTATTACAGCAGGATTTATCCTACTATTAGTTCAATTTTTTATGTTATATACCACTAGATATTAAATATTTTTTAAATTGAGTGGAGCATGTTCAAGTTAATTTTCCTTTATATTTAGCAAACACTGATGGAGGTCATTACCATTAGTGCATTCCTCTTTGACTCTCAAAACCCATCCCTTATAAGTATCCATGAAATAAGAGCTGAAGAAACTAACTATTCTCTATATCCTCCGAATTTCAAGCTCTTTGGAACACCAAGTTTATGTACTAGTACATTTCAAATGAGCATTTGCAGCATCCAACTTAATAAAAGTAGATCATTTTGACTGATTAAAATATTTAGTCTATGTTTACCGCTAATAAGCATTTATCAAATTATGATTCTATAAAAGATAATGTTTGGTACTAGAAATGTAAACAGGTCATAGCATTTAAAGAAAAAAGATTAATTAGGCTGAATGCAGTACTTCATTGAGTGTCATTGGTAACATGTTTCCATAATCTTCCAATCATGTCTAGTACCCAGTTGTCTCATCAACATGTCTAGATGTCCAATTTAATGCTTACCTGGACTGTCTCATCTCCAACTTTCATGCTTGTTCCTGACATGCTTCCTTTGCTACGTAAGGTCCCAGTGTTGGCAGAGAGCCCCAACACCATTTCTATAAATGCCATCTGTTTGCATCAGAGATGTTATTTCTAAATGATGAGTCATAAATATTAAGCTCTGGCCACTGACAGAACAAGATAGAAAATGGGAATCCCTGTATGTTCAGAGACAAAAAATCAAATCCCAGTTTCTACAATGAATATTTAGACAACCGCTAAAATATTCAGAAAATAGAAACTAACACAGACTCAGAACATAATTTAGTGAACAAAATGTTTGTTTTTAGATATCATTATAAGCCACTTGAAATTATTTCTGGATTAAGGTTTGAGCATAAATAAACTAAAAATAAAATGCATGTTTTTATGTTAAGGGGAAAAGAAGTTTCTGATTTTGGTAGCTGCCATGAGAACAAAAATCAACATCTGCAGAAGAGGAGTGATTACTTGAGTTTTGTTGTTGTTGTCAGGCAGATTTTTAAACCACCTGGTATACCATCTGTACTAAGAATCTGAAAAATTGGAGAAAAAAAAAGATGTGCGAATGTGTTAGCTTAGAAGCAAAACAGATTCTTCTCCCAGTTCCATATTTAGCCCACCACCTGAAAATATGTATTTACACTGAATTTATGAATGAACAATTTCCATTCATGTCTGTCCTTTTCCTCCAAGTAGGAATATATTGCTTTATTTAGATAACAACAGGATTTCTAGTACTTGTTGATACTTAGTGAGAAAAATATTTCACCAAGATTGACTGCTTTTCATTTCATTAGTTGCCTAGTCACAGTCCATCTAACAAATTCTAGCAGTAAATTGTATCTTATTTAAACTAATCACCGTTCTATATGTCTGTCTTCTTTCTTTGTCGCATAAAAGAAATGTTGGCCACAAGTACCGTATCACAGTTAGAGTAATATACATATATATATTTGTAATATACATACTTGTAATATACATGGCTATATTCATATGTATATTTAGTTGCTCATTAACCATGAATTGAGCATTTACTGAATAGAAAAGCAACAGGAACATATAAATTTGAATAAAATACAAAGCAAGTATATTTAAGTTGAGGAGAGATGAATAAATCCCTTGAATGAAAAATATTGAGTAGAAAGAGAAGGAGCAGTGTCTGGTGACATTGAGGATATAGATTAACAGCCTTCTGTTTCCACTCTGGAACATCGCGTTACAGCATGCATCACCTTAAAAATGTTCTTACAGTAGCTATATGCTCATTTTTAAAGCTTTAAAGTCATGCAACCAGGTATATTTCAAGGGCTACCCAAAATTATGATGCCTAATTTAAACGTTTATCTGGGCACGTGATGTGATAACACAGTGTTCAGAACAGGATGGTTCTCTGCTAAATATCTGACAAATAATCACTGTGATACTGAGATTGTGGTGGACACAGGTGGTGCTTTTCCCAGATCCCCTTTATAGAGTTGATGCACCTGCCCCCAGCTGCTATGGTTATTGTTTGCTAATGCTCATACAGCTGCACTCATCCCTGGGGAATTTCCCTCTGCCAAATGGGAGCTGCTTTGCTTGAGAAGTTATGTCCCTTACTCTTGTAACTGGTGATATCAAATAACTAACTGGCATGAGATTACAAAAGCCCAGATTCTTTGCTTTGGATTTTTACTCTGTGCGGTACAATTTATTGTCCAGAGTTATCATGGGCTCAGGCTGAAGCTATACTCCAGCTGAAACACTCACGGGTTTAGTTTCTTTCCCTGTCCTGATTCCATCAAGCTCTGCCTACTGAGAGTACTACTTTAAAAAAAATATCACATGGAATCAAATCCTTGTCTTGGGTTTTGCTTCCAGAAAATCCAGCCTCAGCCAGGGATTAAACTAAAAATACTTGTGTACAGTATTTTTTACTATAGAGAATACACATTAAACTTTGTAGTATCTGAAACTGCCATATTTCATCAAATGAGAGAAGTATACAGTAGACATAATCTAATTTATTGATATTTGCACAATAAAGAGCCAAAATAACTTCATTAAATTGTTTTCTCCTACTTTTTGTTTCATTTGCATGCTGGTTTTTAAAATTTTGTTTTATTTTATTTTATGTTTTGGGATGCATGTGAAGAACGTGCAGTTTAGTTACATAGGTAAATGTGTGTCATTGCTGCGATTTTTCTGCTCCTTAGCTCAGCTAGGTCCAAGTTCTTGTCCCACAACCAGGAAAAATTAGGTACACAGACACCAGAGAATGAGAGGAAAAGAATTTATTAAGTGAAAGGAAGGCTCTCAGCAAAGAGGGGACTTGGTGGGTGGTTCCCCTATGTGCAGGTGGGAAAATCCCTGTGTGACTGGATCCCCAGGCTTTTATGACCTCAGAATGGGGAATGTGTATTGATTTGTTTGTGAGTATGCAAAAAAGGTTAAAACAGAGACATCATTCATAGGTGGGCACAACAGTGTAGAAAAACAGTTAGAAAAGGGTATGTATATGTAAAATAGGTGAAGAGTGGGGATCAATCAGAGGAAAGCATGCCAAACAGGAAGACAAGTTCTCAATCCAGTCTGAGGATCCAACTTGTAGCTTGGCTTTCAGGCTTAAAACCGTCTTCAGCTTGGAGGTGGTGTTTCACTGGGGACCCTCTCCTATCTGCCTAGGCATTTGGCTGCCTCCTGGTGCTATCATTATGGTGGTTTGCGGCACTTCTCAACCCATCACCTAGGTATTAAACCCTCCATGCGTTAGCTATTTATCCTAATTCTGCCCTTTCTCCCATCCCTCAACAGGTCCCAGTGTGTATTGTTCCCCTCCTTGTGTCCATGTATTCTCATTGTAGTGAGAACATGCAGT
Organism: Piliocolobus tephrosceles; assembly: GCF_002776525.5. Classification (NCBI taxonomy): domain Eukaryota; kingdom Metazoa; phylum Chordata; class Mammalia; order Primates; family Cercopithecidae; genus Piliocolobus; species Piliocolobus tephrosceles. The sequence goes on from NC_045451.1 coordinate 38,893,438, forward strand.
GTTTGGTTTTCTGTTCCTCTGTTTGCTTGCTGAGGATAATGGCTTCCAGCTGCATCCATGTCCCTGCAAAAGACGTAATCTCATCCTTTTTAATGACTGCATAGTGAATAGTTTGCTCTATAGAATATTTTCCTTTAGAAAAATTTTTATTGAAAACTTTATAAACTTGATAAAAAATGTAGGGATGATTTAAAAGCATTAATCTCCTCAAAGCATGTTTTTAAAGATTACCTGGGTCAAGACAACGTGGAGGTATTTCTTTTAAAGCAGAGGTACCTTGGCTCCCAGGGACCCCCAATTAAGAATAATAGGAAGTGGGCTTTGGAGATCTACATGTAAATGTTAACATCTTTACCCACCACCATGAGTAAGAAGAAAATTAAAATAACTACCAAAAATACAAAATGAAGAAAAATATTTTCTTTAATAAATGTAACCACAGTTGCAAGGACAAAAAGGAAAGGAAAGTAGAGAAGCCTTTTATATTAACCTTAAGAATAGTGCAGATGACAGATGTAATGAATCCTTAAACAGTTCAGAGATAAAAATATGTGCATTGGTTTGTGTGTGTGCGTGCATGCACATGTGTGTAGAAGAAGTGGGAGGGAATAAGAGAGAGAATGATGCAGTGAAAAAATGGGGTTAAATGTTAACCATAGATGAAACTGAATAAAGGGTATATGGATGTTTTTTCTACTATTATTTCTGCCATGTTATGTGCATTGAACATTTTTTTTTAAAGTTTTTAAAGTAGTGCAAAATTTGGTACATAACAAAATAAGTTCTATGATGAAACAATGGTGTGATATAATAAAAAATACATCTTATCTTCCTCTCCACTGGATTCCTGGCACAGAACTTCTAAAGCTCTTGGAATTTCCTGAGTGATAGGAGTGAGTGGCTTTGATATACTAATGAAGTGACAAGTGAGTTCCCTGGATAGCTTCATGATGAGGGCTGGTCCCCAGGAAAGCTAATAATGTGATTAGAAGTTGGGATGGGTGCTGGAGATTGAACTCAATCACATGGCCAAGATTTAATCTAATCTATCATGCCGGCATGTCCTTCCGATAAAACAAACAAACAAATAGCCTCTGAGGCTTGGTGGAGCTTCCTAATTGGTTGGTAAATACACTTATGTGCAGGGAGGGTGATAAGCCCTGACTCTACAGAGAAGGGGCATAGAACCTGTGTGTTCAAAACCCTTCCAAATCATGTCCTGTTTGTAGCCTTTACAATAACATTGCGAAAGTAAGCATAGCACTTTCAGTGAGTTCTTTGAGTCATTCTAGAGAATTGTCAAACGTGAGAGAGTCATAGAAACCCCCACATTTATAGCCAGTCTTGTCAAAAGTTTGGATGGTCCCTGAGGATTGTGGCTGGCATCTGAATTGAGGGCAATATTGTGAAACCGAGCCCTTCATCTTGTGGAGTCTGACACTAACTCCAGGTAGCGTTAGAGCAGAATTGAATTGTAGGTAACCTGGTTGGTATTATGAATTTGGTATTACATAATTAATGGTGTTAGACTATGAAAATAATTAATGAATATACCCAATACTCTCCTTATTCAGTGGCCTCTAGATTTGAGTTTTACTTCATAGTCTTGGGACTGTATTTCCTCCACTCATTGCCTTTGATTCTGGAAGCCGCCCTGGAATACTCAAGTCAAGATAGTTCCATGTGCTCCATGTTGTTTTCACAGAAACATTATATAATCCATTCCTCTTGTAATAGGGACATTCTCATCCTCTTTGCACCATGGAACCTTGTTAGCCACTAAAACATAAATATAATTTTATGTAAATACAATCATCCCTTGTTACAAGGGAAATTGGTTTCAGAATCTTCACATATATCATGCATATTTAAGTCCCAAAGTTGGCCCATGGCATTCCATGGCATGTAGGAAAAGTCAGTCTTCTGCATATACAAGTTTTATATCCTGTGAATCCTGTATTTCTGGGTGAAAAACACCCACTTATAAGTGGACCCGAGCAGTTCAAACCCCTGTTGTTCATGGGTCAACCATGTATTTATATCAGGCATTTGATTCTCCATAGATACCAAAAGATGAAGGGTAGAAGAACATATGCATGAACTATTTTTCCTCATATCCCTACATCTCTTGCTTCTCATCTCAGCTACCTGCAGTCCTAAGTGTATTCCCTATCACAATCACTTTGTGACTTGCTCAGGTTCTGTTCAACAGAAACTGCCTGCCGTTTAGTGTGTGTAACTATGTCTTAACTTTTCCTTTCCCAATGAACTAGGAATGGTGTCCCCTAGTAATGGCAGTTAATTATTTCTTTTATGAAATCGTGATTAGAAATAATTGAGTAGTATATGGTCAGTGTATAACTATAGATTGACAAATTGATTACAGTGTTTGTCCTTATAACTAAAGTTGCCTCTAATGTTGGGTAGAAAGAAATACCTGAAATTTGCTTTTTTTCTTTCTTTCTTTCTTGAGTAGGAAGTGGGTAGAGTGATGTGCAAGGAAGTGAAGGTGAAAAGTTTTGGATATAATTGAAAGTAAAAAGGAAATCCCATGACCATTGAGTATTATAGTATTTTTGACTTTATTCTGTAGAAAACAAGGAATCTCCAAGTGCTTTTATAGGGGGCAGACATTATCTGACTTGAGACTTAACAAGATAAATTGGACCACAGTGAGAAGGAAAGATTATACAAGAGAGATAACAGATAACAGAACAGTCAGGAGTCCACTGCCGCAATTTCCAGGATGAGGGATGATGAGAACCTGATCAGAAACTACTCCAGTAACCCTGAATACACAGGACACCACAACTGTCTGGATGCAAGAAAGGAGAAATTAATCTAAAATGATGATGAGTTATAGAGAAGTATAGGGTTCATGCTTCTGAATACTGAAGATAGCATGAATTTGAAGCTATTCCCAAGGTTGATGGTGGTTTTCTAGAGCTTTGGAGAATTTGGACATGGAGGAAACCCTATAATAAGGTCTATTTTGATGTGGGTAGATAAGAAATATAACAAAGAAGCAACTGTTACATTTCCTTCCTCCAAATATTCATATTTACTCTCCTGTCACTCTGTAGCTAAAGTGATCCAGTAATCACATCCTTTATTACAAGAGAGAATTTGAATTCTCAATGTCTTTCTATGAGGGCTGTTTTATTTTAATGAATGCCATTAGCTTTCATTGGGGTATGATTAGAGTATGTCATATGGAGTCAATGACTCTTTAGTGGGGCTCTACTACACCTGGAATGCATATAAATACATCAATTATTCCTAACTGAAACAACACCATTCATTATACAGCCCTGTAGACTGGTCATATTATCATCTTCATGCTAATTGGAAGCACTTTGTAAATGTATACGTAGAAATGCCAGCACCAGGTGCGTATGTTTTTTTTTTCTTTTTTCAGAATTGCATGTCTTGCTAGTAAAGTGTTATAGCAGAATCGTAAAAGGGACTTTTGATATCACCTATGTTATTTTTCAATTTTTGTGTAAGCTTCTCTATAATATGTCCATTTTAAACTGATAATATGCTGTATTGTTGTATTAGTATGTGACCATGCTAAACTGAGTACCATGTATAAGTGACACCTAAGGGTCCTGGAGGGCAGGTTAACACAAAGCCTTTGTGAAGAATGTGGATAGTAATTAAGTCTGTTGAACTAAATTATCCCATTATTATGAGTGCCTGCGCAGTCTTCATTCACTTAATACCACAGTAGGGTTCTTTTGGAATATTTTATATGCTAGCTGGAATAAAGAACATTTATTGGTAAAGATAAATATATATTTACATAATAATTTTTTATTTTATCTCGAAAATAATATAACAATGTAATAAACATGATAGATAATTCTCCTTGGAGTTTTACATGTCCTTAAGTATAGTCTTAATATTTTCATAAGCTAACAAGAAGGAGAATCAATATCCTTGGGATGTCTCAGCTTCATCACATGACTGAAACAGGTTTCTTTGGCAAGAACTAAGACTCCACTCTAAAATGATGATATTTATTGTGTTAAACTATTTTCTACTGTGCTATTATTGGTATGGGAGTTAATGAATAGCCTCATTTTGCTTTACAGGAACAAACCCTTACGTAATTTGCAAATATGGCAATACGTCAAAATTATTCATGAGTTTTTATTTAATTTCAAATTTCAATATACCCAGTGGAGACTCTGATCCCCTGGGTGGCTGTTAAACAATAATCCCAATATTAATCTACAAACAGATAAGCTCTTAAAAACTACTGATAAAATCAGTATTCCCCAAACACGGTGGTCAGTTATCCTTTCAAGAAGTCATACTACCAGAAAAAGTCGGCACAGTCCAGTGGTCAAGAGTTCAAAGCCTGAAGCTAGATGGCCTGGGGTTGGATTTGTGCACTGCCTTTCCCTAGCTGTGCCAAGTTATTCAGCGTCTCTGTGCCTCACTTTTCTTGTATATATATATATTTTTTTTAATGGTGATTAAATGAGTCAATATGCCTGGTCCCTATTCTTGACACATTTCATTTTAGCAAGAAACCTGATAAGTCAGTTTAGTACTAAGAATCCGTCACGCTTGATATATCATCACCCTGCCCTGCCTTCAGCAAGAATCTTGTTAGGTCAATTTAGCAAGAATTCACTTATTCTTGAAGTCTCCTCTTAGTAACTTTTTATCCACCGACCCCCTCACTGTTGGATGTAATTCTCCAGCTGTCTTTATTCACAGTTGAATTCAGTCTCTTACCTCTAATGCAACAGTCTTGACACCTTTTGCAAATGTTCTTCATAAAGTCTTTCTTACCATTTTAACAAGTGCCAGAACAATTTTTATCCTTAATAATCACAGGGCATTGACATTTACATTTTGCATATAATAAGCTCAGCAGTTCAAGATTTGTGAGGGAGGAAGCAGATGCCAGGTAAAAAGGAGAATGGTGAAGCAGAGGTCATAGAACAGCCAGACTTCAGTTAGAGCAAGAAGGTCAGAGATATTTTAGAAAAGAGGATGGTGAATAAGACATTTTGCAGATAGTGAATTTTAGGAGATGCAAATGGGTGTGCAGCTGTGAAGGCCATGGTTGTGGGGCATTTTAGGACATATTCGGAACTACAATGTAACAAGAGTATAGGCAATTAGTGATTACATAAAGATCTTAGATTTATTTCAAAACCTGACACAAGCAGGGATTTCAGGCATAGAATTGTCACAGGCATTTGAACCAGAGCAACTCTATCTTAAATAGGTGCTGAGTAAAATAAGGCTGAGACCTACTGGACTGCATTCCCAGGTTTCTCAATACAAGGTGTACATTAGAGTCACCTGGAAACTGAAACTGCCTGTGCAAAAATTGTTTCAGTGAGAAAATTGTGGCAGTGAAGGAGATGTGATGTAGCCCACCCCCACACTTGTCTTTAGCTTTCAAGTTGCCTTAATTATTCTTGGACTTGGGCCTAATAAAATAAAGTAAAAAGAACTAATAACCTGAGAGGAATATTTGCAATAATTATTGTGCATAGGTCTTATGACAATTTTTAGCTGTTTTTGTGTTGCTTCCTATGTTTTTGTCAGCATCCAAACTATTAAGAATGTGGAACTATAAACTCTATCTAGGTAAATTGTAATTATTAATTTAGTGTCTTGCATATATTGTAGTTGAAAGATCTTAGTATTTGGGATTTTGTATTTGGTGACATTTAGTTTATAGTTTAGATGATAACTGTCCTTCCCTAAAACTTAACTACTTTTATAAAGCTAATGAAATGCTACTAGGCTAAGGGGAGAAGAGGAACTTGAATTCTGCTAGGGTGTAAAGTTGTAAAGTTGTCATGAGGTATATCCTGCATCATTATTATAGATCGGCCTTTTGAGGTGTCTTTTCAGGTTTTTTGCATGTCTGACACTCATGAATCCACCTGGACCCACTGAACGTGTGGCTCCACCTAGGAAGTACCTCAGCTTAAGAGGACAGCTTTGACCCTCTGTGATTTCATCTCTCCCCCATCCCATCAGCAGTAAGCACCCATTTTTATGTCATCCTCACCCCTTCTCCTAAGCTGCCTTTGAAAATCTCTTAACATATGAGCTTAGATGAGATTGATTTGAGTAATATCTTCATCCTGGATATGGGGCGGATAGCCTCAAATCAATTAAGCTAAACCATGCAATGCCATAGTCTTTGTGCAGTGGGCAGGAAGAATCTATTGGGTGGTTATAAAACCTTTAAAAACAACTGTACTCAAGACCTACGCTAGAAAAACTATGTCAGAATTTTCAGGTTGGGACCCGGGCAATGGTAATTTTTCAAATTTATCTTTAGCATTTTCTGTGTCGTCAACCTTGAGATGCTTTAATTTATGACTTATTGATAATTGCCAATGGATGCAGTGTAGCTAGCCACTTTTAGCTTTCAGCTTTTTACCCAGCTAAATATAGGAGTAATTGTTCTTACTTAAATGATTACTACATATTAATTCTTAAATACATAGTTCTAATGTTTTAAAGATAATATATGCAATATATCTAACACAATGTCTTACTTTCCCTTAATCAACCTGATGGTCACAGCAGAAGATATGACCAAAAAAAAAATTGCCATACAGGCTACAAGCAGTTTCAAAATGATAACGTGAATGATGATTTGTTAATGCATAGACTGTTTAACCATCAAACAAGTTTTCAAAGCGAATTATTGGGTAGAAAAATATTATCTACACGTCTTTTTACATTTTAAGCTTTTTGTTTTTATACAATTTTAAATTTAAAACAAACTTCATAAGTAGTACAAGGAAATCCTATATATGGTTTACCTAGATTCATCAATTGTTTACATTTTGCCCTATTTACTTTAGAATTTATTCTATATCCATATTGTTTCTGAAAAATTTGAAAATAAATTGAAGGTATTTTACTCTTTTACCACTAAACATTTAAATTTGTATTTCCTAAACACAAAAATATTGTCCTACATAAACATATTAGTATTATCTACATTAGAAATTTAACATTGATAAAATAAGAGCATTTGATCCATAGTCTATACTCAGTTTTCATCAATTGTGGCAACCATAGGTCCATTTTTAAAATGATTTCTAGCTAGAATTTTATTTCAGCAAATATGAAATCAAATTGTGAAACATAAAATCCTTAAAAGTTATAACCTAACAAGTGATGGTAGCTGCTCAGGATATAAGCAAGATCAGGCTGTGTCTACAGATGTCCATATAAAAACTTGTATGCATCAATCACTTCCTCCAAAACCTTGGATAACTCTAGTCCTTCTGTGAGCCCAAGCACAGCTGAGTGCCCACACTAACTTTCTCATTATTCTCATGGGCCACTAGCATAGTGAAACTCAATACATATTTATTAGTTGAACAGAAGAACCAAAGAAAATTTGTTTGGTTCCACCACCAGTAATTTCCACCACCAGTAATGATCCCTTCCTCTTCTCTATACATTCACAGTCTATTGCTCTGTTGATTTTCTAATTATTCTAAAATAACTCATTTAGAAATAGCTATTGAGTGTCTATTATATGTCAGACTATTGTTTAGGGGCTAGGCCTATAACAGTAAACAAGACAGATAAATGCTCCTGTTCTTATGGTCTTCGTTCCAGTGAAGGATAAGTTGTGTCTAAGTATGTCTCTTTTTCCTTGGCCACATTTAAATATTGGCATTTGAATATTTAAAGTTTTGTATCTCATGCTACTTTATGCATCTCTAATTATTTTAGTTTTTCTTCAGGGTGTTGATACAGCTTAGTGGTTGCAAGTTCAAGGTTTGGGGTCAGATTGCCAGGGTCTGAGTCCTTGCACTGCTGCTTATTATTTATGTAATACTGAGCAAGTCTTTTTATTGTTGCAAGCTTCCCTGGAATAGCAATAAGAACACTTATATTATAGGTTTAAAGGAGATAATGGTTGTAAAACACTTAAGATAGTGCCAGGCAAAAAGTGAATGTTCATTAACCATTGGTTGTTAGAATTAATTATTAACTTTAAAGCCAGGACGTTCCATTTGGACATTCTTTTTCATATCTTATAACAATTAGAATGGTGCTGAGGTGATAGAGAGGTAACAATCAATTTCTGATCAGAAAATAACTGACTTATTTGAAAACAGTATAAAAGTGTGAAAAGCTTATCTACAAATAATAGTGCCAAATATTTATATGCAACAATAGTTTTACACTTCTCACTGGTATATAAGGGGAAAAAAGCTAATATTAGAATAATTTAAACATTTATTCTAATATTCTTTTTTTGCACTTCATTGAGGTAGCATGCTTCTTTTTTGAAAATAATTATTAGATTATATTAAATTAATACGTTATTCATACCATCATGAATCAAAACATACAAATTAGGAATTTTCTGTCAATGCTATAAAGAAGTACTTATGTGTAAGATACAAGAATCTAGAAACTACTAATAGATGGTGGTTGGTAATAAATCCCTTAAATTTAGAAAGAGCTTGGACTTTGATGAATGGAAGCTCAAGTTCAAATCTTGAGAAACCAAATTAACAATGTCAACATCCATAAAATAGAAACAATAATAACATATACCTCATAAGTTATCATGAGGCTCAGTGAGATCTGAAATCCTTTTAGTGATAATGAAATATACTGACTTGATTATTGTTAATATTTAATTTGACATTATGTTCAAAGGTTTAGGATTCAGACTGTTGACACTATTTCACATCTAAAGGTAATGGAATAAAGATGACAATTAAGTCACTGGGTATGCTGTAAACATAGATATTGTAAGAAAGGATCCGTGTTTCTTTGAACATTAGTTTTAGGTGACATTTCCCCTTCCCTGTAGTTAATAGGGAGGCCAGAATATGCATAAGTGCAAGAGAAGCACGTGCAGCTGACTTTCAGTGAGGGAAACCCTGCCCTCCCAGACTTATTTTTAAGATATTGGATTATGTGATTGTATGTGCTGAGAAGCTGTAAGTGCAGACTCTGTGGGGCAGACCAAACAGGAGTCAGTGTTGCAGTTCTGAGGCAGAATTCCTTCTTCTATGAGAAACCTTCATTTTTGCTCTTAAGGCCTTCAACTTATTGAAGGAGGCTCACGCAAACTGTTGAGAATAATCTCCTTTAATTAAAGTCAACTGTAGATTCTCATCACATCAACAAAATGCCTTCACAGCAGCAGGGACACTAGTATTACATAACATAACTGAGAGCAACAGCCAAGGTCACACCTACTAAATGTGACAGCGTATGTGTGCTAGCAAAAGCAGCACGGGGCACTGGCTTTTGTTTATAGTGCACTACAACCCTAGAGAACCACAGATTTTGTTTCCAGTCTCTAGAAAAATTATAAACTTGGCCTATGTTTGTGTTTTATTTTTTATATTTTATTATATTTTAAAGACAGGTTCTCACTTTGTAGCCCAGGCAGGAGTGCACAGGTGTGATCATAGTTCACTGTAGCCTTAAACCCGTGGACACAAGCAATCCTCTTGCTTCCCAAAGTGCTGGGATTACAGGCATGAGCCACTGTGCCTGGCCCTCTGTTTTTATTTTCTACCTTTCTACATCTGCCTTCAGTGCCTTCACTTCCTTCTTGCCTCCTAGTTTTGATGCTGCTCTCATATCCCTGGATATGCAGAGTCCCCTACAATAGCTTATCCCAAACATGCAACCCTTTAGATCCAAACTTTCTTCTACACTCATTTTCACGGAAATGTAAGGAGGAAAAGGTAGCTTTTATTTTCCTTCAACCATGGCTAGGTTCCTGACTGAATCCCCCATAACAAAACATAGAATAGCAAGAGAAAAGTATATACATTTATTCAATATAATTTTGCCTGATATCTGAGTTTTCAGAAATAAAGACCCAAATACCAGAGAAAACTGTATTTTTATGGAGAGTCATGCAGAAGTATGATTGAAGGACAGAAGGATTTGATCTAATTATAATAAACTGTGTGTGAGGAGGCAGGAGAGGATTAGCAAGATGTATTTGCTGATCTTGAATTTGCTAATTATTCTTGGTGTCTCTATGTGATGTTTCTTTTGTCCAAATGTAAATCAGGATACCTGTAACATGAGGATCTTCAGGGGAGAAAGAAGGGAGAATGTCAGAGAGGGATCTTCCTAGGTGCTATGGCCTGCTTCAGGAAAGAAAAAGAAGCGAGGAATTTCAGTTTCTATGGCCTGTTTTAGGAGACAGGGAGGTGGAAGGAGGTCCTCAATTAATTTCAGCTTAAAATACTCAGAACACCAAAAGGCCATGTTTTGGGGTAGCTTTTCTTATACCCCATTAGAAGTTACTTAATTACCATATGATTTATTACTTTATGAATTTGATTAATTGGTTTATATGTTCTTTTTCTATTAAAATTGCGTACTATAATTGGAACAGCATTGATTTGAGAGCCAAATGTCCTAATTTTAGGACATACAAGTGTAGGACTTTTACTGATTCATGTAATCTCATTGAAGCAGACTCAGTTTTCTCATTTGGTGGAAAAAGAGCATTCTATGAAGATAAAATCTTTTTTGTTCTCAATAACAAAAAGACTAGAGCCAATCATGCTTTTTTCTTAATTTTTAAAGATATCATTTTTAGTTTGTTCCCTAAAACTAAACATTTTTTAAAATTTTAGATACTTTTAGATTTGCTTAATATGTTTAATTTGAATGAATATTTCTTTCTTACTACTCGATGTTAGAGTAAATCAGTTTATAAATTCCTGTAGAATGGTGTTTAAAACAAAGATTCAAAGAGAACTATTAATTACGTCTGATTTATTGAAGAATGAATGAAATTCTGCATGACATGATATTATGTCCACAACAAAAGAAGAATAAGAAAAAAGAAAAAAAAATGAAAAAGTTAAAATCAATATACCACCTAATCTGTGCTAGTTAGATAATTTGTATCTAACTTGGACTGAAAAAGTTAGCATGCCACTTACATTTCTATTACAGTGATGACCTAAAACACTTAAATTCCCTCACATTTCTAGGTTATTCTGGGGATGGGTGATGAATATCTTCCATTCAACTTTCTAATTCTTGTGTTGGGCACTTTGGCATATTGTATTTCAAGAACAAGTATAGATAATTAATTTCCCATGTCAAGATAGTATTATTTTTTCCCAAGGCTGAATATATGCGCTTCTATATTGATTCCTACTGGGTTCTTATGTATGAGTTTTATCACCAGAAGTAGATGACGAATTCATCAAGGACACTGATTATACACTGTCCCTCTTTAACCTTCCCCAGCAACAGCATCCCACAGAGAGCTGGACTCAGAGAGATTTTGGAAATTTCTTGTTTCTTTGAGCATATCAGTAGTTTTCTATCACCATACACTTAGAAAATCAAACAACCCTAAAAAAACTTGAAAAGAGAAAATACTTTTTTATTCATTTTAGCAATTGCACATGATATGGGTGGTACAGCAACCCAGCTGAGCCCACTATTCAAAATATCTTGGCCAAGCAAAAGAGGCATGCAAACCTCTAAAGACTTTTAAAATAATAAAAACGGTTACCAATGCTCTGTTTCCTATACATAGGCATATGATACCTCTATAAGGATAAACCTAATTTGATTACCTAATGAACAAATACCATATTTGATAATTAATGTAATTAATTAATTATTAATGTGTGTATTCACATATACATAGAACCCTATGTACTTGATATCACAGTAGAAATTACATATTGTGTGGATCCAGAAGAAACATTTAACAAAGATAGCAGGTAAACATGGAAATGCGAAATGCTCACTTTCTCTAATTTCTTGTATTGTCTTTCACATATTTACAGATATGCTAAATCATTGGTATCATGGGCACAGAGATCGACCATTGCTTTTATTCGCTAACTGGTTTTGTTTATAAGTTTGCATTTAACACTGAGTCAGAGCTTTCAGTATTTCTAGCAGAATTCTTTGCTAACCATACTTTTCAAAGAAAAATTACTGGTCTTGATGATAGTACCAAAATGGAACTAAACTGAGTTAAACACATTAAGAATTACATATTTTATCAATGATTTACCCTTCTGGTTAGAGCAAGCTTGCAGATCTCTCTTTACTGGGCTGATATTATGAATGGCCCAGATGCAGGGGGAAAATGACATGGCTAGCCCTGTGGAATCCCTTATGATACACGAAATAAGAATTCTTCAGGTAAACCTTGTAGTATATAAACTTTATTCTCCCCATGTCTGACTCAAACTTACTTGTGCTTAATGCTGGGTAGGGACTTCATCCTCTGTCTTTGAAATATCTTCTCATCCCTGAAATGACAACCATCAGACCCCATGGGGCAACATGTAGGAGAAGCAAGGGAATTGTTGCCCATCAGCTTCAATGATCGTGTCTTTGCTTCAGTAGAGAACTAGCATCCAGGGAATGACTGCCTTGGTCTTCTGATCTGTCAAGAGGATTTGATGGGCAACTGTAGAGACTAATAATCCCTTTGCTTTGTGACAACAAAGTTCTGAGGTGAGCTTTCACAGGCTCAAAGAAGAGTGATTCTTTCCTTTGAATGTCGGGGCTCTCACCTAGGGCAAGGAACCCATATAGGGTTGTAACTTGGAAAAGGCATGGCAAGTATAGGGCAGCCCAGGTTGTCATTTCAGGGATAAGAAGATATTTCAAAGACAGATGATAAAGTACCTACCAGCATTAAGCACAAATAAGCCTGAGTCAGACATGGGGAGAAATTAGAGCATTCTTGCAGTCAGCAAGACTCTCAGTCAAGCACAGGGTATCCTTTTTGTACAGTTTCTCTTTTCTTCACACTTTTATTTTTCATAGATAATTTTGATCCTCATTGAACTGATGGAGAATTGCTATTTATCACGTCAGACAGTCTTCTCTCTACAAATCAGTCTTCTGGGAGTTGGACTGATTTTACATGAAAGCCCGTATGTCCCACATTCAAAGAGAAGATGAAGAATTTAAGAATGCAGTCAGGAGTTATTACTATTTGGAAAATGTCCTTGTCCTTGCCTGTTAATTTATCTTTTGCCAAGGGTTTTCTCAGTCTGGAGCTTGTCCAAGCAAACATGCTTTCAACAACACTCTTCATGGCCAGCTGAGATACTGTCAACAGCATGATTTCAACCTGCACGTAGACTGTAAGCCCCAGACTGCAAGCTGATTGAAATCTCTCTTCTGAGGTACTGAATGAGAACTTGTCTTTTATTAAATGAGATAACTCTCATTGCGTCATGGTGCAGTCAGACATCATTGGCATAGTAACAGGAGATGAAGATCCTGCTGCACTCCCAGCTCACACTCAACCTGCGATTCATGCAGTTCCATTACATTAAGGCAGCTCAAAGTGTTTCATATAAAACCTGTTTTATAAACCATACCAATCTGAGTGCAAAGTTTAGGAAAGAAAAGAGTAAGGTAAAATTATTCAGCAAATTTACTTTGAAAAGTGCATTTATACTGATGTGCAAACTTTAATATGAAAAGGATGGCATTAAAAGGCTTGACAATGTACCACATCTACAGAAAAATTTAAATATGGTTGCATTCACTAGGGGGCTTCATTTTTTTACAGTGTCTTTTTATTGACGACAATGATGTTTTACTCATGTTTAGAGCATGACCTTTCTCATTTTGAACATCATCTTGAAAATGCCAAAAGATGTTTATTTGTAAATAGATAAGGAACAGACATCTTTTAAGTGTCGAAGAGCAGATTATTTTTACATATACAATGCTTAATAACACATGAACCTGATACTTTATACTAGATATGTCTTAGTGACCCGTGTAACATATTGATTCACCTGGAGGAATTAAAAGATGCAACTTCTGTCCTTCAAAACACTGTAGACACATATTCTTGGGAAATGGGCAGAGAGAAGAGCAGTACAGATGAAAATGCTGAGCTATATGTCATTCAGGTGATACGTGCGATTCTTATAAGTATAAACTGTAGTAATTAGGGAAACTATAGACTAAATAGAAGACAGTTATTATTTTTAAACAAAAAAGGGAGGAGGGCTCAAAGCACTGCATGGCAGCAGGGGTGAGCACTGTGGCAGTGGCCAGCTCACTCACTGAGGGGGCAGAGAGGAGTAGTAAAGTGGTGGGAGCAAACCTATCACATGGGCTTGAAAGTTAAAAAAAAAGAAAGCATAAAATCTATGTGTCAGCCAATCAGGAGACACCACAGGAGGTCAAAGATTCTGCACTGCTTTTCCATGAGTTGGTGAATCATGCACTCTGGTTATAAATCAGTTTTAAGAATCAATTGGTATTTTGTACTTTCTAGGACGCTAGATGTCTTCTTTACTCATCCCTAACCATTCACTCATCATTTGCTGCATTCAGCTGCCCTAGACCCTGGTACTCCACCAACCTAACTGGTTTCCAAGGGACTACAGATTTCCTGGAGCATTTGAAGTTGAGAGCTTCAGTGGGGCCCCTTCAGTACTCCCTACTCCAAGGAAAAGAACTACCTTTGTTTTTCATTCATTTGCATGTTAGTAAAACAAAGCTAAATCTTTGGAGCAGAAGCCTGTCATTTTGATCGGCTTGTATCCTAGGAAGCTTTGCTATATCACACATACTACTCACTCTTAGAGACAGCCGATTGAGGGAGGAAATTGCTCCACAGCCACTACTGCTTTTGCTCACAAGGAAGCAGTGTGTTATTGAAAGCTAACTGTCTATTAACACAGAAGACCCCACTGGCTTTATGCTCTTAATATGCCTAAGGGCTGAGCTGGTTCAGGGTCTTAATTTACCCGACAGTGAACCATGTTATTAAGGGTACATCACTTGGCTTCTATAAAATATAATAACAAAAGGCTAAACATTGGCTAATTAATAAATAAACCTAGTTGTTCAGCAAATATACACCAAAATGTCCCCTATTATCCATGTTTTGCACTCGGGATACTGATATAACAGTGATAGATATACTTATCCCTCTTTGGAGCTTCCAATTTAGTAAATTGGGAATCTGAAGGTTGAGAAAAATTTCATTGAGCTGGGAAGATAGAGAAACAGAAGAATGCAGGCTAACAACATGAAGGATCAGGCTGCCTTAAAAAGATGTAGACTATATTTTTCTCTATGTGAAAGGAAAAGTGGCAGAATCTGAATTTTGTTGTCTATAATTATTTCCTTTTCTCTAATACAAGCCCTTGCCATACCTTACAGAATCTGCTAAAATTCTAGCACTATTTATCCATTATAATTTCCCAGACTAGATAGACATACTACTCTTAGAAACTCCAGTTGTTGATCTGGCACCATAGAAATCTCATCAGGCTATTGTTTAGGAACAGTGAGTTGCAAAGATCAGGAAGAAAGCAGAGGGGAAGAAAGAAAAAGAATCGAAGGAAGGAAGGAAGGAAAGAAGGAAGGGAGGGAGGGAAGGAGGAAGGAAGAAAAAATAAAGAGAAAGAACGAGTGAAATAAATAAAGAGAAAGAAAAAGAAAGAAAGAAAAAAGAAAAGAAAGAGAAAGAAGAAAGAAGGAGAAAGAAAAGAAGAAAGGAAGAAAGAAAGAGGAGGGGGAGGGACAGAAGAAGGAAGGAAGGAAAGAAGGAAGGAGGGAAGAAATGAGAAAAGGAAAGAAAAGAGAAAAGAAAAGAAGGGGGCTGAAGAAAAACTGGTTAAAATTCTGGTATTCATGTTTATTTCCTTGCTGTTATAAACTTATACTAATATGTTCTTTCTCTTAGATTTTATTGTACTTTGTATCAGTTCTGCAAAACATGGAACTTTGTTTTATTTGGTCATACAGTTATGACTACGGTTGTTAAAAGTAGAAATTGATTTGAATTAAATTAAGCAATACACTAATACTAAGAATAATTAGAGCAATTTATTGTAATTTTCAAGATTGGAAAACAGAACAAAAAAGCAAAAATTATAGCCAGGTCCAGGAGAATAACAGCAAAAAAGCAAAAATTATAGCCAGGTCCAGGAGAATAACAGCAAAAAATGCAAAGCTATCATGGCTCATTTTCTGATATTTGTCTCTCTCTGCCTGTCCCTGCAATATTCCAATCTCTCTGCCCAGAAGCTCTCTGTGGCAGGTTAGGTTTCTGGGACATGCATGCTAAAATAGAGTTGGGATGCAAGATATTTATCAGGAATCACCTACAAAGGAAATGGGGAGAAAACAGGATTGGGCAGATGAAAAGTGTTGAATTGTGAGCCATGCTCAACAGGGCCTTATCCACCTTAGCTGGGAGATGTGGAGCCAGATCATCCATAAGGGTTGTCTCCCAGCAGGCACCTTCATACTCCCTCCTCACTGAGGCACAGGGTTTGGGCTTTCCCCAGAAGTGGAAAGAACATAACTTCAAGAAAAGATGGCTCTTGCTTAATGGAGATGGAGCTAAGACTATCCAGAAGGATTAGCAGGAGACTCTCAGCTGAGCACACTCTGCAGCTGGCAGTAAGTCTTTCCTCAAAAAAAGATTTGGGTGGAGCATCTCCATGTCTGCCACACTCTGATTTTCTTGTCCTCATGGATGTATGTTTGTTCCACGGCTGCTGATTTTATTCACATGCTGTCTAGTTACTCAACTGTAAATTTGGTAGACAGAAATGGTCCTTTACACTGTGTATTCCCCACAATAGAGCACTTAGAAACTATACACTGTCATTACGCAAAGAGTGTTACACTCAGGAAGCCCTGAAGAAATTCTCGATTGGTTTCTGAGTAGGACAAACTTAGTTACCACTAGAATACCATTTTTTTTTTCTTAGTTTCACTGGACAGACAAAAAGGATTCCAGTGAGAAAACACAATCAAACAGGATACTAACGAATTTGGTGGAAATTATTTTTCTAGAGAACTTCAAGGGGAAAGGATAGTAATGGTTTTTTATTAAGAACTAAAAACATCTGTAAGATTTTGTATTGGCAACTTCAGTTTTTGCCTTAGTTCTATGGGTTAGATGGATGACATTGTTCAAAGTGATACAGGGCAGGTGAGTCCCTAAATTGGTGCTTAGCCCAGGAGGGTTCTTGGCTTCACCCAGGAAAGGATTCAGGCATGCGCCAGTGGTGTTAGACAGCAACTTTTGTTGAAGTGGCAGTGCACAGCAGCAGCAGAGGCACTGCTCCTTGTGGAACAGAGCTACCCCATAGGCACTGTACCCAGAGTAGCAACTCGGAGGCAATTGTGCAGTCATATTTATACTTACTTTTAATTACATGGCAGATTATGCAGAAATTTCTAGAAAAAGGGTGGTACTCCTAAGTCACTGCCATGGAAAGGGGTGGTAATTTCCAGGTGCTATTGTTGCAATGACAAACCAGCATGGCACAGGTGAACAGGTCTTATAGAGAGGTTGTTTTTTTCTCTTCCCTGTTTCAGCTAGTCTTCATTCTGCCCTGGAGTCCAAGCCTCACCTCCAGAAATGAGTCTGACCTCGTACCCCAAAGGCACGTGCAATCTTTGGGTTTGTTTTTGTTTTTTAATCTGTTAAACATTGGTAGCAATGAGATGTCACTTTTATTGTAGTATTTCACGAAATCTATAAGAGCATAGATGGTGACATGCTGGGTGTTTTAGTCATCTATTGCTGAAAATTAGATGTTTGGCTCAAACATTATTTGTGTATGTGTCTTCTAGTTTAGGACTTTTCTAATCCTGAAGATGGAGGCTAATGTGATAAATGAATAAAAAAGAAAAAGTCAAACAACATTGAGAAAATAAGTTGAAATAAATCATTTATGGTTGGCATAGATAACTACAGGAAACACATTTTTTGAAGGCTTAGGTCTTAGAATGGAAAACCTTGACTTTCAATTTATCTTCTTCCCCTGATATCCACAGCTCAGTGGCTGTGGATAGGTCACTTAAACCCTGTGAATCATTTCCCTCACCTTTTATAAGTGGTATGAATAATATCTAACTTATGTACCATACCTCAAGGGAAAGTTATAAGGTTATCATGAGATTACACTGTGTGTGTGTGTGTATAAGCACTTTGTAAATTCTAAAGATTAATGCAAATATTACTAATTTGTTTATAATTCCTTCAGTTCTAGGTGGATAATGGATTTGCTATTTTAAATAATTTAAACCATTAATAGCTAAGTGTGAATTTATAAGACCACTTTTAACAATGACATGGAAACCTGGGATAATTTGAGGCCTTGGACAATTGAGCAAGAGGTAGGGATACTGGAAGCTTGTAAAGGTATAGAAAGTAGACCTAGGATGGAAAGGATTACCTTCTGATCTCCAATCTTTCTGAGATCTGTCTATGATTTCGTATATTCTCTCTATCCCAAGTCTGTCATTTTGTACTTTATCCTGATGGAGATTTTTTTACTTCTTAAGATAAAATGCAATTCGTAAGAAAAATGAAGTAAAATTTATCCCTGAAAAAAATAAAGCAAGCTATAAAATGAATGCCTTCTTCAAACCATAAAGCTCACTGAAGCCGGCCCTTTCAATTAGAGCTCATTCCAAGCATCCACAATATTTTCATCTTCTTCTCAGTCATCGGGATTTTTCATGAAGCAGGTATAAACTCCGTCATGAATCAATAGTTCTGTGACTAATGGAGGAGTTGTAAAATCATTTTAATTACTGAAGTTTATAAATGGTAAATCATAAAATAATGGTAAATGATAATATTTATAATCTCCTCATCTTCACCCTATGCTGACCAACTTTGTTTCATGATAACAGAGCTTTGTGTAAATATATAATTGGCATAAATAAACACAGATGAGCTTGCCTTTTCAATCCTTTCTAAAACAAAGTTTAATTTTATGAAGTAAATGAATGGTTTGTGGTTTATGATCTTGGATAATCATCTTTTATGATTTTTAGAAATGGAGTATATCTCTGTTTCTACTGATATACAATCACTTAAAGTTAATGATAATATGTGAGCTTATCTGGTTCAACCTCTTTCATTTTCCTGAGGATAAATCTGAAACAATGGAAAGTAAGACAGCTTGCCCAAAGCTCACAGCTTTTTATTAGCAAAGCCTGAACTGGGTTCAAGCTTCTGTTACCAAGACCGGTACAAAGACATAACAACCTTTGCCTTCTATGCACTGATACGAGCAATCATATCCAAATGGTTCTGGATTCACTTACATTTATTCTTATATCCATTAGAGAGCATCTTCTGTGTGTATTCAACAGGGAAGAATGTTCATATGGGTGTGTGTGACTCTAAGAAACACGACAGAGTCATAGACTGCAAGAATCGTAGTAAAAAGAGGCCATAGAAATCACTTATTTCATGTGTGACTCCACAAAGTGGTCACATAATCCCTGATGAAGCCTCTCAAAAGACAGAGGTTTATTGCTTTATTTCCTAAGATAAGACAGTTTTAAATGTTAGTTGTTAATCTGTTCAAAACCATAATATTATGGCTGAAATATAAAGATATTTGAAGCAGCCATTTTTCTCCCTACCTGCTCTCCCTTCCAGGTAAACCTAAAACTTAAGGCCTTGTGCTGACACATCACTGTATCTACTAAGTCTTTAATCTCAAAACTAATTAGGTATCTCATTCATTCCAGAACATTTGAGACTAAAAATTTACGATGTCAGAGAACAAAAAAATTAAAATTATAAAATGGTACAACCAAAATGAATTCACATTCTAGTGAAGGGAAAAGTTAGTTTCCTAAATGCTTGCAAAATTCTTACTTAACCATGGTATAAGTTATGCACAAATAGTTTAGAAAATGTACCTAGAAAATCAGGAGAGGTAGGAGTTTTCAAGAAGCATGGACATTGTTACACTTGCAGAATTAACTCAAGGACCAGAAGCAGAAGTGATATTAAAGATCACTACTTCCATTTGCTAATCTTAAAGTTGGAGAAATGAAGGCTTAGAGACGTGACATTCTCAAATTTCTATAATTTCTTTGTGGCAGAACTGAAGGGAGGCTTTGATGAGAAACTGGGGTTTTAATATACTCATAAGCTACTGAATTTGAAGAGCAGCAAGGGGTGGGAGAATGTTACAGACCAAGGGGACTACCAGCGTGAGGCCTGGAGACAAGACTCCCCAGGATGTTACTGTCACACTGAGAAGGTAAGCCTGGTGAGGTCATGTAGCACCATGGAAGGATAAGACTGAAATAAATGACTACAAGTAAAAATAAGATTGAAAAATCTCAGTGCTTCCTGTTTTATCCATTTTCAACCTCCACCATCAGAAAAATCTTCTCTCTGCATATCCTCATTTATTTGCCAGCATCAATTAGATGGAATTATAGAAATGGATGTAATTGCTTTTTATTTATTATTCCTCAATCAAATGGCTCATTAGATTCACGTGACAGTGTTCCTAATACATACCATGTAAAGAATAGGCGAGTAGACTTCTTGTTACTACTTTCTTAATTTTTATTATCTTCAAGCAGGAAAAGCTGGACAAGATATCACAGACAATTCATCATCTCTTCCTTCAGCCCCTTTATTTGTTTTCCTTTGGTTTTTATCCACTTACTTTTTTACCCGCTGACATAGCAGAACTATCATTCACATCTCATAGCCATCTCTTCTGCAGGCCTCTTTTCTTACGCACTTGCTCTGATACAGACAGGAGCTTCAGAGGCTAGCATCTAAAGAAGGGAGGCCTGTGTGTCCCACCTCTATAGGCTTTCCGTGCATATTGTGTGACTGATATTCAGGAGAAAGTAAATAAATGCTACCCTCTGCTGTTTTTCGTTTGTAAATAAGAAAGCCAACTCAGGAGGAATAAAGGTGAAATCCTGTCTGCTTAAAAGCAAAACAGCTATGTGAAGCCTTAAAAGCCTGTAATTTACTCAGGAGCTGAAACATATGTACTCTCAAAATAAGCAAAACAAAGAAATAACCTATTTAAAAGCCATGTGGATTACAGTCTTTTGGCTGTAAATCATACCTTCCATTAAGCTGGGAAGAAACCACTTCAACATGTTTTACAGATAAAAAAACAAATGCGTGCTTATGAGTCCCTTGGAAGCTTTGAGATACTTGTGGCCCAGAATCTATCATGAGGAAGAGCAGTTTCTTCACAGAAAACAGGGGTGTCTGTTTTTGAGCAGACAATTACATAGTTAAACACCGAGAAAGACATTGGTTCCAGATGGGGGTGTTTTAAATCTGAACCAATTTTTATCATGGCAAGATGAGAGATTCTTCGAGTAACATTCCGAAATAAGGAATCTGGATACTGAAATACCTTGGACACAAAAACTCTCTTTCAGATTGTTTCTCTATTCTTTAGAACCATCGCCCCAACTGCAACACACACATACGTGCACGCGCGCGCACACACACACATTCACACACTCATACACACACACACACTTGTAACCACATACAACCAAAAGAAGATAATACACCTATGGATATTAAGCAGTAAATCCTTGAGATTCTTCCCTTCTTCCCCACAAATGCCTAATATTAAACACGGATAGTTATGAGTCTTCTAAGGACATTCTAAAATGATCCTCACTAAAACTTGGAAATCAAAGTTTTTAAAATTAATTTATTGGTTAAGCCAGGCTCTCACCATATGCCATATTTCTTACTCTAGAAGAGTTTACAGGCTGTAAGAGGAGACAGACGGGTAAACAAATTGCACTGAAGAAAACAGCAGAGTTGCAAATGCTTTAACGGGGCTTTATTCCGGAAGCTATAGACATAAGGTGAGAGGGAGCCCCTCAGGGAGACTTCCTCCCTTTCCTCATTAGAGCCTCGCCACCCACATCCCCAACATCACCACTTCGGAGTCTCAAAGTCTGCTTTCTGATCTGTTTACACTGAGAGATAACTGTTGAGAAGGACGGGGGTGGAGAAAGGCTGAAAAACAAACTGTAGGAGTATAGTTTCAGGCATAATGCGATGGATAGAGCATGCCTGTGCATGGGTGTGATGAAGGGAGGAAGCAAGCATCAGGTCCTTGTCTAGAATCCTTTAACAATTCATGCCAATGTGTAAAGCTGGTCCTGGAAGCACATATCCTGTGGCTATTTCTACTTTGGGGCAAGCACTAATTACTGTGTAACCCTCACATGCAGATACAAAACCCAGCTCCTTGTCACATTCCTCTTCACTGAACGATTTAGGAATACGCAGAAAATACTCCCCATACACTCAAGAATATATCATATCTATTGTTACCCGCTATTTACTGTTTTATTTCTCATCTACTGATTCAGCCTCTTCTTGCTGTATAGCTCCATGTCTTATCGGTTTTCTGTTATTTCAGAAGTAGTGGTTATTTCTGTAGGTTATCCTTTGATTGGAAGTTATTTAATTAGGATCTACAAAAGACGTAGAACAAATTGACAACCTATTCAGATACAGTAATTTCAATTTGCAAACCAAAACATGGGGACTAGCAAAGAAAATTCTTCCAATAGATGATGTATTTATATGAAAATTCTTACACTTTTATAAAATTAAATTCACATTTACTCATATACTTACATTATAAAATGATCACTAAAATGAGTATTTAAACCAATTGCATGGTTTACTGTGCTTTTTGATACAGATGTTGAAAACTCAGTCTGCAAAATAAATATTTTAAGATAAATGATTTATTTTTATTCTAGTTATGATATTTGAATTTTCAGGGAATGTCTTTGGTGTATGAGAAAAATAGGTAAGTGATTTGTTTTTCTAAGACCAGCCCAGAGGGAGCGCAAAAGAACCAGCGGGTAGGCAAGTGTAGGAGCAAAACTGCACATTTATTTTTGGTAACCTAAGGTGTGGGGGAAAAGTCTGAGGGCCTCCGGCAAAGGAGGCCGGCAGAGTCCCCCCGTGGGGCTCTCGCACGGAGTTCCCACTGTCCCCACATCCCGACAGGAGTGGGGCTGTGAGAAGGCCGCGTGGGACCCTGGTCTACAGCAGCTTTTCTAGGAGTGGGAGGGCAATAGGCGGGGCACGGGCGGGTCGGGGTGTTCTACAGGTGCGACCAGGTAAATCTTGGTCTCTTCGGATTGACCTCACCTGGCGCATGCCCAGTTGATCTGCACCTTCCCGGCGCCGGCTGCATTTTCGCGCCGGGGAAGAGTTGGTGGTGAAGAAGAACCCGGAAGTGCACCATCTTACCTCCCTTCGTCCAAACAGTAAGGATATTTGAAACCAGCATAAATAAAAAGCTAGCTTACTTTCACTTTCTCTAAGGGAAGAAGGTAAGCAAAGTTGCAATAATTTCAGCAGTAAATTGCAACCATCTTAACTGTTTTGCTTTGCTTTGATTTTGATGTTAACTTTCTTTAGGTTACCAAATAAAACTGTTTTGTGTTACTGCTGGTACCAAACAGATGTCTGTTCAATTAAACAATTACCTCAAAATGTTTTGAAAAGCTAATCATAATATCTTTATTTCCTTTGGGTTTTTACACTGGTTTATTTTGTCTTTAATACTTCATAAGTGGCTTTTGATATGCAATTACTTTGCATATTCTTAATGACTAGGTTGCAGAATTGGAAGAAGTATAGGGAGATGAGGGATTGTGTGTTGAGTTTCATGATGCAGAAGTCAAGCAAGACTTGTGGGAACAATCATGATCATATTGTGAGACCTCTTTGAGTGCTACTGGAGTGCAGCACTCATTGCAACCCTATGGATCAATTTTTTCCCACATCTTTGCTTCTCCCAAGTGCACACGCTTTCTTCCCTCTCCCTTATACAATAGAGAAGTGTAAATTAAGCAGCCTGACTTCTTAGGACAGGTATCAGTCCATCTCCTCAAATTTGAACTTTCTTGTGTTAAATTAATAGATACTATTCTGTACTTCATAACCTAGTGTACACAAATCTCTAGACGGAGAATGAATACAATTAAAAATATTGATAAAGGTTTAGCATTTCTCAACTTATTAGAGTCATATATGAGTATCTTGAATTTAAAAATAAAATCTATTGAACAACAGGGAAAGGACGATATTTTGAACAAATGGTTCTGAGTCAGTTGGTTAGCCATTTATCCAAATAAATGAACGTTGGTCGTCTACTCACATCGTATATAAAAATTAATTCAAAATGAAATATAGACCAAAATTTGAGAACTAAAACTCTAAAATTCCTAGGGAAAAAAAGGAGAAAATCTTAGCGATGTTAAGTTTGGTAAAGATTTATTAACTTACAAAAAGGAAAAACCAAGCCACAGATTTGGAGAAAATATTTATGAAATGTATAACTGACACAGGAATTTTGCACAGAATATATAAATAACTTTTACAACTCAATAATATGAAAGCAAACAACCCAATAAACAAGCAGGCAAACTATTGGAGAAGACACTTTCCAAAGAAGACATATAGGTGGCAAAAATACATGTGAAAAGATATTCAACATCATTCGTTATTAGGGAGATGTTAATTAAAACCACAATGGGATATATTACTTTCCCATTAGAATGAAAAAATAAAAAACACTGATGATACTAAGTATTGGCAAGAGTGTGGAGCAACCACAACATTTCCACACTGCTGGCGAGAGTTTAAAGTACTCCAGCCACCTCGGAAATATTTTACCTGCAATATGGCTCATCCATTTCATTCCTAGGAATTTGTCTAAGAGAAATGAAAAGATATGTCCAAACTAAGATTTGCGCAAGAGTATTCACAACATCTCTACATATTTGTAATATGCTGAAACCAGAAGCAACCTAATTGTTCATTAACAGGTAAATAGATAAACAAATTACGATAAAACCACACAATACAATACTACTCAATAATAACAAGGAATGAAACAGTGACGCATATAGTGATGAGCTGGATTTGTCTAGAACTAGCTCACAAGATGTGATCGTGTGCATTTCTTTCCTACTGTGAGTTCAGAGACAACATGTTGGTAGCTTAAAATCCATCATGATGGGAATCATTGCACCATGAAAATCAATAAATGCTACAGATCGCTTACACCCACCCCTACCAGAGAGCTGGTGGTTAAATATTTATCATCATGCCCCTGGATGCATGAACAAAAAATGAATCTAAAAGTCATTATGATAGATGAAAAAATCCAGACCACAGAAAGTATGATTATATCTGTATAAAATTTTAGAAAATGAAAACTAATCTGTAGTTCCAGAAAGCGTACAACTGATTGGCTGGGGACTGGGGAAGAAATGGATTATAAAGAGGTGTGAGGAAACTTTTGCAGTCAATGCATCTATTTATTATTTTAATGGGGATGATGTCTCATAGGTGTATACGTGTATCAAACTTATCAAATTGTATACTTTATGGTTGTGCAATTTATTGAATGTTATTTATACATCAATAAAGATTAAAAAATCCATCAGAACACCAAATTTTCAACTTCCTTTTACCAAATTAGATGTTGTTGTCCTCCTGAATATTTTTGGTTAACTATATATTTTCTCCTGGGATTTCTGTGTCCATATATAAAAATATATATAAATAATACACACACACACACACACATATATATATGTATGTATGTATATATTCCCTACATGTCCATGTAAAGTCTTCTGTACAATCTTGTTTCATGAAAGCAGTGAAAAGTCGTTCTTACTTCTTTGGACCTCCATAGCCCTGCTGGACAGCCTGTACTGTCTTTCATGACCTTAATTTATTCAGTCTGGCATCATTTATTACTTTAGCTTATTGCATAAATATGATAATCATGATGCTACTGGAAGAATAATCAGAAGTCATTGTACAGAATGAATTTGTGTGGAAAGAATTTGGAGACTGGGCATGGTGGCTCACACCAGTAATGCCAACAATTTGGGAGGCTGAAGCAGTAGGATGTCTTGAGCCCAGGAGTTTGAGACTAGCCTGTGAAGCATAGGGAGATGCTGTCTGTACAAAATAAAAATAAAAATAAAAATAAAAATAAAAATAAATCAGCCAAGTGTGGTGATATGCACCTGTGGTCCCAGCTACTCAGGAGGCTGAGGTGAGATGATTGTGTGATCCTGGGAGATTGAGGCTGCGGTGAGCTGTGATTGCATCACTGCACTCCAGTCTAGGTCACAGAGAGACGTCATGTCTCAAAAAAAAAAAAAAAAAGAAGAAGAATTTGGATTATTATCTCTATCAAAAGGGTCAGAGGGTAAAAGACAGTTATTCTCCAGATGTGACTCTTGAAGAAAAACAACAAATAGTCTTACATGATTGAATTCTCCAGAGCAAAGAAATGTTTCTGCTTGGTAGGATTACAGAAAATTAAATTCTTCTGGGAAATAACTGGTTTTCTAGAGTTTGAACAACAATGCACATTCTCATGGGAACATGTCAACATTGAGTAGTTTCAGCAAAAACTGGATATACAGTCCATCCTTAGTTTTTGCTTCTATTTTTCTACAAATACACCACGCTGTCCTATATAAAGTAAACCATGTAATTTTAAAACTGTGGATGTGTCAGTCAACACAGTGTTTCTTCAAATGGGGAAAATGAATGTCTAATTCTTGTGAAGCACATGAATGATCTGAAAACAGATTTAAAAAAAAGAACATTTAGAAATCATAGATTGAGGCTATGAAACGGAGTTCCTAAGAAGTTGAAAAAGACTCTCATCAGCCATACCTAACTCCACATGTTCATGGGGAAAGATGAAGCAAATAAAAACATTGCCAAAATAAGATGACTGGCTACTTCTTAACACCCCAAACTCTTGATTCTTTAGTAAACCAATTTGTCTCCAAACTCTTATTTTTTAAACTATTAAGGAGGACTAAAACATTGAAAATATTCACTCTGAAATTAGCTATTTTATTTTGCCTCTGTAGGTCATTCAACCTATCACTTATTTTAAATAGTTGCAATGACTTTTTACATTAAATCTAATAGATATGTATATATACCCACCATGTATATACACACTCACATACACAGTTATAAGTAGTCAGATTCCCAGAGAAAACATAAAAAAATTCACTTCTCTGATACTGAGTGTAATTTAATACATGAAACTTTACTAAAAATCAATTTTTAATTTTATTTTAGGAGGTTTGATTCTCTTTCCAAATAGTTTTACCAAGGCCAGGGCAAGCAAGTAGAGAGGTGGTGAGAATAAATGAAATTAGTCAACCTAAATATTTATTGAATGACTCCCAGTATTCCTGATGTCACATCTATGTGAAGTCAATTCATATACCGAATCTTATTTTAAAGCTATTGGAAAAAGTATAAAGTAACTTTGCCACATTGTCTTGATATAAATTGTCTTAAAAGTAGCTTCTTATTCTATGATAGAGTATAGTAAAATGTTTTCATTGTATTTATACTTGTGTTTTTTCATAGAAAATATTTGATTCTTTTTGAACATAGAATATGGAGACAGAGTGAATTGAAGTCCAATGTGGGACTGAGGTTGAGCTTAGTCTAGATATACTTGAAGTGATGGACTAACAGAGTGGAGAGTAGTGTGGCTGAGAAGTGCTCCGACAAAAAGAGGAAAATGGTGGATCAGGTCAGTTTCGCCGCAGGTATTTAGTGCTTGTCATTTTGAGAACTGTTCTGGGCCCTGGGAATCCAGAGATAAAATGAGACATGGTTTCTCACTGAAAGAAGATGAGGAGAAAGAAGATGTTAATCCATGATGTTTATTAAAGGCTAGCAATGAGGTATGTTGGCCCAAGTTTTCAATTCAGGAAAGATTTTTTTAGAAAAAATTATGTGTGTATTGACTCTTCAAATATGACCAAAGTTATTCAACCAAAGAAAAGCAAGAACATTGTTCTAAGAAGATAGAATAATATCACAAAAATTGAAAGCATGAAAGAAGATTATAGGAGTAGTTTATGGTATTTAAATATAAAGTGCAAGGTAGATATGGTAGAGGAAATAGGTCACAATATATCTTAATATAAGCAGTTTTGTTTTCTCTAATAAGACTCTTCAGAACTTGTAGAGCAGAAATATGGATGGCTTTAGATTTATATATAATACTGTGCATTATCAAGTCTCCTGTGAAGCAAACCAGGAAAGTTCAACCGAAGCACATGTTTTTGTGTTGGATATAGGTTGAAATGCCATTGTCAGATGAGATTGCAGACTAGGACAGGTTCTCAGAATCGGGGTATATTACTACCATTTTAATCACCTGCTAGTCACCCACTTGGTGAGAGTGTGAGCCCTGGCTATGGGGATGACCAAATGTATGACATCTGATACTGAACAGATAAGATAGACAACAGTTTATTGGTCACATATACTCAAAACCCAGGGGAGGAAGACACTATATAAGCCATACAGGAGTAGCACCTGGGCATAGAGTGAACAACCATGGACTGTGGAGAACAGATATTGTATTGTCTAGAGAGTGGGATGACTGGTGATTCTCACAGGAGTACATGCTTATCTTGTTTGAATAATTCTGTGGGGTAGCAGAGAACTGAAACCCACTCTTCAGAGATGAGCCAGAACTGTGCTGATCACTTGACAAAGAGGGTTATTTGGCTAGGGGACTTTATCCAGGGGGACAGAGACAGGGAGAATTTGGGGTTAGGTCATCCAAGACTTTCCCAGATTTCGCTGACAAGGCTGCACATAATATTGTGGTTTACCTTTAGACCTTACTCCACAGTTATGTTTCCCTAACAGTGAATATCACAATCATCTCTTACATTTATTGGCCATTTTCCATGTGTCAGGCACCTGTTCTAAGGGTTTCACAAATGCTATTTCTTTTAATTCTCATAAAACGTTTTGAACTAGAAACCATAAATGTCTTCATTTTAAATACAAGAAAACTGAGGCATACTAAGGTTATTCAATTGCTCAATTCACAGTTAGTAGATCTTAGAACCAGGATTTGAACAACATATTATTTAATGCCAATGTCTTCAGAATACATGTGATGCATCATAATTGAAAACAATCGTTACTCAATGATTAACGTTTCAATTATATCTAGCACAGATATGTTATGAACTAAAACACCAAATATGCTCTAATTCTTAGGACAAATTCAATTTTTTTTTTTTCCTACAGGAGTCGCTTTGGACTTTGATTCTAAATCCTCCTGTTTATACATTCACTACCCCCTGCCTTAAATGATACTTCACTGGAAATACATAGAAGTACTTGTAGTAGAAAAATGTCTGTGAATCATTTTAGCACTGCTACCAAGAGTAAAACCTAGCATAAATATTTTCATTATTGTTGACTATAGCTTCTTCACCTTTCAAATAAATAGTGGATTAATTGACCTCTGAAAACACAGACAGGGCTCAGGCCCCTCACTTATGAAGAAGGCAAACCCTTTCCCTCACAGAGCTTATGTTCTGGTTATTAAAGACAATACATAGGTAAAAAGTAATATAATTTCAGATAGTTATAAATGCTACAAAGAAAATTCATAATGAGGCCAGGAATGGTGGCTCACACCTGTAATCCCAGCACTTTGGGAGGCCAAGACTGGCAGGTCATTTGAGGTTAGGAATTTGAGACCAGTCTGGGCAACCTGGTGAAACCCCATCTTTACTAAAAATACTGGGCAGGGTAGCCCACACCTGTAATCCCAGCTACACAGGAGTCTGAGGCATGAGAATTGCTTGAACCTCAGGGGGGCAGAGGTTGCAATGAGCTGAGTTCATGCCACTGCACTACAGTCTGAGTGACAGAGTGAGACACTGTCTCAAAAAAAAAAAAAGTAAGAGAAAAGAAAAAAAAGAAAACTAATAATGATAAAAGATCAACTACGGGGGAAGACAATTTCAAACAGAGGAAAGAAGAAAAAATACATGATGCATGCCTGAACTGCAAGAAGACCAGTGGGATTGGATCAGAGTGAGCAATACGAAAAACAGGCTCTAGGGAGGCAAGCAGGCACCAAATCAGGCAGACAAGAGACAACTTTCAAACTTATGCCTTGATTCTTTCTAGTAGGATACATCCTTTTTTTTGGAAATAAAAGATATAGAAAAAAAGTAAGAAAAATATGAAATTATATAAACTGAGGAGTTCAGAGTATAAATAAGCTAATTTTTGTGATGTGCATGCTACATCATCCAAGATGGAATCAGATTCTACTTGGTGGAAGTGTGACACCAATCACTACACAGTGATATAGCACAATGTGGGCATTAAGACAAACAGGCAGACAAAGCATCAACATCAAGAGAGATAATATGTGACATACTTCCATCATTTGGGGAACTTATTGCACATTGGTTAGGGAATAAATGAGACATGAGAGAGAGAAGAGAGTGAAGACTACTCGATCAGGAGGAGACTAATATATTAAAGGAAGAACAAATTTGGGTGGAAGAATGAAGTTAATCATAAGATTAATAGGGACTTAAAAATGTGGTAGACAGTTAAACATATTTTATTCAGAGGGTATCAATGGGAAGAGAGAAATGGAAGCTTCCAAAGAGATAGGGTAGTCAATAGAAAAATGTCTATATTTTAGTCTAGGTGAACAAGAACAACAAAAAAGAATGAATGAACAAAAGTCTAAAGGGGATTTTACACGAATAACAGAGGTGTGGCAAAGGATTTGAAATATTGAGTAGACAGCAGAGGCACTGGTGTGGGAGTGAGAGTGTGAGTGTAGGGACAATAAAGCCTAAGTGCAAATATTAGAAGGCTAAAGGCTAAGACTTGGGAGAAGTCCCAAAGGCTTGGGAGAAAAATGAGTTATCAGCAGGGTGTGCTGTTATTTTCTAGGAGTCGAACAGGATTACTTTTTTTCTTATCCTACATTACAACTGTTGTATGAATCATTTCCTGTCACTGCTGTGGTACACACTTGCCTCCTGTTGTACTATGCCTGTCAGCCTTTGGACTGGCATCCTCTTCAGACTGTAAAAGATCTGGGGCTAAATATGAAAATAGGAATCTGGATTAAAAGAGAGGATGACTTGATTCCATAGCTTTTAAGTCTGAGCAAGAGTGATAACAGCCACTGCTCTCATGGAATCGATTTATTTTTTCCAAAGCCTCACACCATGAAATTGGGTTCAGAAACAGGAAAGTCAAGAGCAAAGTTCCTCAGAGTGTGGTCTGTGGGTCTACATCAGTTCAGGAACTGTTTGATACCAATTGGCAATGAACAATGGAAATGAGAGTGAGCAGTAATATTTGGATCACTTTTTAAGATTAAATTTGTTACTATTAAATATAGTAATTCAAAATGGATGCTTGATTTCCTTCTGCAGGTCTGTTGTCTTTGCATTTCATTTTTCTATATTGATTTTTATTGTACTTTTCATAACTAGCCATCATGATAGTTTGAGAATATAAATAAACTGGTCCTTCACCATGGATATGGTGGTTTAAGAAGCATTAGCTTCTCAGCAGTATCAGGCAGCTTCTTTGTAAGAAGCAGACTCTGCATTTCAGGATTGTAGAGCTTACATCTTGGTTAGCTCTCCCACACTTCCTGAAATACAAGCCCTCCATGTAATGTCATGGACTCTCCATTTATACTCCTAGGCTGTTGTGATGGTTAATATTGAGTGTTAACTTGATTGGATTGAAGGATGCAAAGGATTGATCCTGGGTGTGTCTGTGAAGGTGTTGCCAAAGAAGATTAACATTTGAGTCAGTAGACTGTGAAAGGCAGACCCACCCTTAATCTGGGTGGCCACCATCTAATCAGCTGCCAGTGTGGCTAGAATATAAAGCAGGCAGAAAAATGTGAAAAAACTAGACTGCCCTAGCCTCCCAGCCTAACATCTTTCTCTTGTGCTGGATGCTTCCTGCCTTTGAACATCGAACTCCAAGCTCTTCAGTTTTGGGACTCTGACTGGCTTTTCTTTCTCCTCAGCTTGCAGATAGCCTATTGTGGGCCCTTGTGATCACATTAGTTAATACTTAATAAACTCCCCTTTATACACACACACACACACACACACGTATATATATAAAAAGGATATATATATAGTGTGGGGAGATATATATATATATATGTATTAGATCTGTTCCTCTAGAGAATCCTGACTAATACAGATTTTGGTACCAGGAGTGGTTCTATAGAAACAGAATATTAAGGATGGAGTTCTTTCATTGCCTTTTGAATTTCTGGAGTTGGCTGATTAATATGATTAAACCCCAAAATGCTAAGGACTCTACTTTCAATAGTATGAAGAACACTGATAATCCTTGGTGTGAACTGTTTACAGTGTTATGCAAAATAAATGAATTTTAACACTCCTGATTCACTGCTCATGAGAGGCAAGGAGTTTAGTGATTCTATACATAATACCTTTGACCATATGTGGAGAATCAAGGAACATAATGAAGCTGGTTGGTTGTTCCTAAGTTCAGTGGACAAAGTGATGAAAGAAAATGATGAACTCAGGGATTCTATTTCCCAGCTTCAGAAGAGGATATTGAGCCTCAAATCTGCTAAGGTTGCCCTGAGTGAGAGTCTTATCTTCTGTAAGGAAAGAGTTGAAATTGTGGAAAAATAGCCACAAGCTCTTATCATGTGAGCGGCTGACCTGCAATGAAAGGTGCATGCACAGCCTTGTCAGGTGTCTACTGTTAAAGTGAGGTTGTTGATTGGAATAGAATGGGACCTTGCAACTTGGGATGTGTGGGAGGACCCTGTTGAAGCTGGGGACACCAAGTTTGTAAACTCTGATGAAATGTTTTTGCCAGAAGAAACAGCTTCCCATCCCCAGTAGTGGCAACATCCCCTCCCCAACCCATGCTGCCATCAGCTTTTCCACCTTTGTCTGACGAGATAAACATGGCATGCCTTAAGCAACAGTGATGGCCTCCTCCCCTGAGGTAGTTGCCAGGCAAGATAATGTTGATTCTCCTCAGGAGCCTCCGCTGACACCCATTTGTTTCTGGACCTATTACTACATTAAAGTCCCAGCAGGTCCCTAGAGGTGAGGTTGAGAGTGTGACTCATGAGGAAGTGTGCTACACTCAAAAATAACTGCTTGAGTTTTCCAATTTATATAAGCAAAAATTGGGAGAACAGGCATGGTCATGGATATTAAGGGCATGGGATAATGCCCTTATATCCCATGTGGAAGGAACATAGAGTTGGATCAGACTGAATTTGTTGATTTGGGCCCACTAAGTAGGTACTCTGCATTTAATGTGGCAGCTCGGGGAGTTTAAAAAGCTTCCAATAGTTTATTTGCTTGGTTAGCTGAAATAATGGATTAAAGGATGGCCCCCTGAGAGCCAGCTGGAAATGTCTGATCTCCCTTGGTTTAATGTAGAGAAAGGGACCCAAAGGCTTAGGGAGATTGGGATGGTGGAGTGGATTAGTCACTTTAGACTTACTCATCCCAGCTGGGAGGGTCCAGAAGATACACGCTTAACCAAAGCCTTGTGAAATAGATTTGTGAGAGCAGCACCTGCATCCTTGAAGAGCCCTGTAATTGTTCTCTGTATGTCAGATCTAACAGAGGGAACCACAGTCACTCAACTACAAAATTTAAATACAATGGGAACAACTGGATCCCAAGGTGGCAGAGGCAAAGTGATGGTACTCAACAATCAAAGGCAAGGTGTGCTTAGCTGCAGTAATGGACAGCAGAGGCAAAATATCAATCAGAATAGTCTGACTCATGTAGAGCTCTGGCATTGGCTAATTATGGTGTTTCTAGAGGAAATTGATAGGAAGCCTATTAGATTTCTACTTAATCCTACTTAATTTATATAAGCAGTAAACTGACAAAAGACTAATTTGAATTACAAAGACAGAAAATCATGGCCCCTCAATCATTTTCGAGACTTGAGCCAGTTTGCATACCCAGAACCCCTTGAATGAAGGGAAGGCTGGGTCCCCTTGAGGAATGACCCACTGCACTACTGACAATTTATGCTGTTAATCTTTCTCCCATACTTCCCTAAAGGTAACTCTGGCTTTTTAGTAGGATAACTGTGCACTGGGAAGAGGGAAATGATCAGACATTTCAGGACTACTGGATACTGGCTCTGAGCTGACATTGAGTTCAGGGGACCCAAAACGTCATTGTGGTCCTCCATTTAAAATAGGGGCTTATGAAGGTCAGGTAATTAATGAAGTTTTGCTCAGGTACAACTTACAGTGGGTCCATTGTAAGATGGACTCATCCTGTGGTCATTTACGCAGTGCCAAAATGCATAATTGTCATAGACATATTAGCAGCTGGCAGAACCCCCACATTGGCTCCCTGACTGGTAGGTTGAGGGCTACTATGGTGGGAAAGGCCAAATAGAAGCCATTAGAGCTGCCTCTACCTAGAAAATGTAGGACTATCTGCCAAGACTACCATCTGTGGACTCACAGAATGCCTTATCATGGTATTCCACACAGCATTGCCTCTGACCAAGGCACTCACTTTACAGTTAAAGATGTGTGGCAGTGGGCTCATGCTCATGGAACTCACTGATCTTACCATGTTCCCCATTATCCTGAAGCAGCTGCATTGATAGAATGGTGAAATGGCCTTTTGAAGTCCCAATTACAATGTCAACTAGGTGACAATACTTTGCAGGAGTCGGGCAAAGTTATCCAGAAGTCCATGTATGCTCTGAATCAGCATCCAATGTATGGTACTCTTTCTCCCATAGCCAGCATTCACGGGTTCAGGAATCAAGGGGTGAAAGTGGAAGTGGCACCACTCACCATCACCCCTAGTGATCCATGAACAAAATTTTTGCTTCCTGTTTCTGTGACATTACATTCTGCCGGTCTGCATGTCTTAGTTCCAGAGGGAGGAATGCTGTCACCAGGATACACAACGATTCCATTAAACTGGAAGTTAAGATTGCCACCTGGGCACTTTGGGCTCCTCTTACCTTTAAGTCAACAGGCAAAGAAAGGTGTTACAGTGTTGACTGGGGTGATTGAACTGGACTATCAAGATCAAGTCAGTCTACTAGTCCACAGTGGAGGTAAGGAAGAGAATGCATGGAATACAGGAGATACAGTAGGGTTCTCTTAGTGTTACCATGCCCTATGATTAAGGTCAATGGGAAACTACACCAACCAAATCCAGGCAGGACTACAAATACCCAAACTCTTCAGGAATGAAGGTTTGTGTCACTTCACCAGGAAAAAAAAATAAGACCTTCTGAAGTGCTTGCTGAAGGCAAAGAGAATACAGAATGGGTAGTAGAAGAAGATAGTCATCAATATAGAAACCAGGACTGTAATAGTCATGAATATTTCCTCCTTCTTTTGTTAAAAACATGTTTGTGCATGTGTACACTTGTACTAAGAAAATATCTTCATCTTATTTCCTTTTTCTTTTATCATGTGACATATAATTTAGTGACTTTGTATTAGCATTTAAGTATTGTTAACTTTTTGTAATAGTATTTTGGTTCTGTATTAGTGCATTGCTGGTTGTATGAAGGATAGTTGTATTATGTTAGGTGTAATTATGAACTTATTGACTTTATTTGAAGATTATGTGTGATCTCAGGAGATGTTGTGTAGGTTCAAGTTGACAAGGGGTGGGCTTGTGATGGTTAATACTGAGTGTCAATTTGATTGGATTGAAGGATGCACTGTATTGACCCTGGGGTGTGTCTGTGAGGGTATTGCCAAAGGAGATTAACATTTGAGTCAGTGGGCTGGGAAAGGCAGACCCACCCTTAATCTGGGCGGGCACCATCTAATCAGCTGCCAGTGCAGCTAGAATATAAAGCAGGCAGAAAAATGTGAAAAGACTAGACTGGCCTAACCTCCCAGCCTACATCTTTCTCTTGTTCTGGATGCTTCCTGCCCTTGAACATTGGACTCCAAGCTCTTCAGTTTTGGGATTCTGACTGGCTCCCTTTGCTCCTCAGCTTGCAGACAGCCTATTGTGGGACATTCTGATTGCATGAGTTAATACTTAATAAACTTTTACATATATATATGTGTGTATATATATACACACACACACATATATAATAAACGTGTGTGTATGTGTGTGTGTGTATATATATATATATATCCTGATAGTTCTGTCCCTTTAGAGAACGTTGACTAATACAGCTGTTGACTGGCATAAAATTCTGTGAATAATAGAAGTCTCTCAATAGGAGGATGCTTATTGACAAAAATATATCACCTTTTTTTAAACTACAGAAATGGAGCTCAAGAAAATATTCCATATTAGTAGCTAACTTCACTAACAATTCAAAGATAAATTCGCTATTATTTACTGTGACTGATAAATTTAGATAGATATCATTGCCTATAAGATTTGATTTTGAATATCTCTAATGCAAAGAATATTTAGCCTTGGGTTACATATGAAGTCTATTAAATACCTCCTTTATAAGACATAAGACAAGTAAAGTGAGTGCAGCAAGATATAAACACTGGAAAATACTAATGCATTTGAACTACATTATTTTGAAAATATTATCATGCAAATAACTATTAATATTTATTATTTATTTGAATGAGCTACTTTTACTGTTAGATGGAATGAGTAAGACTACTTTTCATTTGCAGAAATTCTATGCAGCAATTTACCCAGAAAGCCAGGTTTCAATTCTCCACATCATATAAAGGACCCAGGTAATAACAAATAAGTGATTTAACACTAAGACACATTAAGATATAAATGATTTAACTTTAAGACACAATGTTACAATAAAAATATGAGGAGGTTGATAATTAATGTGAAATGATAAGAATGCACATGACCAGGTTTAGAACACCTGCCTCAAAATATGGCAGCTGGGCATTTGAGGAAACAGCAAAAGCAGGAAGGTCTGTCTCTCTGACCTTCTCTCACTTCTTCTTTCCCAAAAGGTGTGATAAAACCTAGCTGACCTTCCCTTGAAGCATGTCATAAGATCCTCAAGCCACAGGTACCCTCCCTATACTAGGAAAAAGGGAACATTTTTATCTCTGAAGACACAGAAACAGAGAGAACTATCTGAACAAACAGGTTTTGGTAAGTTTCCTCCAGTTTAACACCATTAGATTACTAATTAGATTTTGTCCTTCAATCCTTCTGTTACAAGACTGTCCATAAAAATGCACATATTCCTCTGTTTCTTTAGGTCTTCATTTCGGAACCCTCCTGTGTTATGTAAAATAAGTTTACACGATTTTCTATTATTAATCCATCTTTTGTTACAGAGGTCTCAACCATGAACCTTGCAAGGGGTGACACAACAGATTATTACTTTTCTCTCCAACACACAGCACATTGCAAACAAAAACAATGCCTGGTTGTTGTTTTCTTGATTCGCTGTAGACAAATATCAAATTAGTTCTCTAGGTGGCAGCAGCAGTCTGAAGACTTGTTCAGGAAAGAATGTCTGCAAATGCCCAAGGAAAATCTAAGACAAAATCATTTTTGAAAAACAAGCTTTCCCTTTTTCATGTCTAAGAGACATTAGAATTTCTTTACTGCACAAACAATCTTTGGATTGTTTTAAACCAATTGGATAATGTAATAGAGAGTTAATAGCCACAACAAAATTGTATCAACTCAACTGTCTGTCTTCTTCCTTGTCTAATGTTATTTTAGGCAAAAAAGGAAGGTACCAGAGAATGCAAATATATTATCTCCTTGTGGACCATGTATACCTGAAATTGTACCACAAAAATCCAACTTGTATTTTTTAAAGATCTTGATTATAGTTAAACACACATTTTCTATAGTAACTTAGTATTTAATGGACTGGATAGGTATCATATATATATATATAAGCTTAGAGCTGAAGGATGCATTACATTTGTCATCTTTCTCTCTTCTCCTTCTATTCTTCCCTCTGCTGAATTTTTCTCCTTCTCACTTCTTCCACCATTTTCTCCACACCTACTTTCCTTTCTTGTTTGGTATTCTTTATCAAAAATAATTTCCACAATTATGAATATATAAGGCAGGATGAAAACATTTGTAGTTTTAAAAGTTAATAAAACAAATAGAATTCTTTGCTGGTAATTTTTCTGAAAAAAGGGGTTGGGAGAAAAAAAGTTATTTCAAACCTATAAACCTTTTTCTAAAGGAAAAATAATTTTCTTGCTATTAAAAGGTGAAGTCTGGAGCTAGTTTATAAGGAAGAGAAATATACTATAAAGATTAGAAATATATAATAAATTATAGTTACTTGGCAGGGGAGAAACAATGATCAAGAAATATATAATAAATTAATATAATTTTAGTTTTCCATGGACAATCTAGGAGACAGAGTTTCAGGAGCCCAGACCTCAAATAAGAATGAAATTGGTAGAAATCTCTTGCAAAGAAGGGGACTAGTTTTTCTTTTCTTTTTTTTAAATTTAATTTTATTTATTTATTTTTATTATACTTTAAGTTCTAGGGTACATGTGCACAACGTGCAGGTTTGTTACATATGTATACATGTGCCATGTTGGTGTGCTGCACCCATTAACTCGTAATTTACATTAGGTATATCTCCTAATGCTATCCGTCCCCCATGCCCCCACCCCAGGACAAGCCACAGTGTGTGATGTTCCCCACCCTGTGTCCAAGTATTCTTATTGCTCAGTTCCCACTTATGAGTGAGAACAGGCAGTGTTTAGTTTTCTGTCCTTGCAATAGTTTGCTCAGAATGATGGTTTCCAGCTTCATCCACGTCCCTACGAAGGACATGAACTCATCATTTTTTATGGCTGCATAGTATTCCATAGTGTATATGTGCCACATTTTCTTAATCCAATCTTTCATTGATGGACATTTGGGTTGGTTCCAAGTCTTTGCTATTGTGAATAGTGCTGCAATAAATATACATGTACATGTGTCTTTATAGCAGCATGGTTTATAATCCTTTGGGTATATACCCAGCAATGGGATGGCTGAGTCAAATGGTATTTCTAGTTTTTCATTACACGGTGATGGGAGAAACTTAAGAAAAAAAAGGCAGTTAAAAAAACCACAAAATTTATATTAAGATAGTATGAACACTTCAAAAGGAAAATGTTTCTCTTACAGAAGCTTTTACCTGAGATATGAAACCTTTTTTTGGATTTCATCCCAACCAATTATAATCTGCTGAAGTTTATATTGGGGCATAAATTTTGACCCTGAGACACCAGACTCTTACTGGAACTAAAAAGATTTTCCTGAGCAGGGATCAAAGAAATTATTTTAACCAACTGTATACAGACCACTGAACTCATTCTGTCCTCTCTCTTATACTAGTTTCAGTTCCCAATTATCATAATGCCTGTGAACTCCTTTTCGGTTCTTTAAGATGTCTGAACTTTCCCCTCATGGAAGTACTTAGTGAATTTAATCATTGATGTGTATTTCCTCCCTTGGCACAATTACAGTCGACTCGGGTGTGGAATTTTTAGTTATATTGGCATTTGTTTTATTTGGCAGCCTGTTAGCTAATATTTACTATGAAGTCCGCTTTTTTTTTTTTTTTTTTTAATTGTTCTGTATTTCCCTTTCCTCATCACTAAACTTTAGTTAAAAGGCCACTGTACAAAAGAGCATCATCTTCATAGTGCTTTCGGAAATGTCTCCCAAACACCTTACTTTTATCCTACTTTCCCTATATACCCCCTCTTCAAGTTTTCATCAGTCTGACAAACTAGCCACCAATTCTATCTCTTGTTCTCATGATAATGAACATCAATGACTCCTGCTTAGAGCATTAGAACCTCATTAAAGAGTTGCCACCACTATTCCTAAAATATTTTTTTCCAGATCTACCTCCCTGTAATCTCCTGAGTTTATGTATTGTTGGCTTATTCCAAATATATCTATTCCTTACTCTTTGAATCTACTTAATGACCTTATTTTTTCAAGTTCATCTTTCACTGGGAATAGCATGTTTGTCTCTTCAAAATATACCAATGTTTAAGGACCAAATTTAAGCCCTTCTATTCCCAGTGAGCCTTGCGGAGCTTGTGTCTAGTCATTTCTCACATCTTTGAGATTCTAACTTTTATTATATGAACCATTTATTACATGTGCCATTTATTTGGTGACCAAGCAAGCACCCCCGGTAGCATCTCTTGACTTGTGATTTTGTA
Organism: Piliocolobus tephrosceles; assembly: GCF_002776525.5. Taxonomy (NCBI): domain Eukaryota; kingdom Metazoa; phylum Chordata; class Mammalia; order Primates; family Cercopithecidae; genus Piliocolobus; species Piliocolobus tephrosceles. The sequence goes on from NC_045451.1 coordinate 38,933,295, forward strand.
TTGTCGTTTAACTTTCTGTAGGCTTTTCTCAAATTCATGCTACTTCTTTGTATATTTCTAATTTTATCAGTAACTGTTCAGTTAAGGTTTGTTGATCACCGAAAGCAGGCATCATTAGAGTTTCAAAGTGTGTCATCATCAGGATGTACTGGGTTATAATTTGCTCATACATAACCCTCAAATCCCAGCAGCTTAAAGCCACAAAAGTTTCTGTCTCACAGAAGCAAGCAGATTATCACAGAGTGTCTGGGTAAACTGCTCACTCCCAGACCCAGGCTTCTAGAGCAGCTGCTATCTGGAACAGGGCTTCATTCTTGGCAGAGAGAAAAGTTGGCAAGTTTCACACCGACTCTTAATGCATTCCACCTGGAAGTGATATGCAGCACTTCTGTTCACATTTTACTGGCAAAACAAATCAAATGGTCAAAACTTACAAGAAAATTGTAGAGTTGTGCAGTTCTACCATCAACACCAAAAGTTAAATAGAAATATTTGGTAAAGCGAGCAGATAGGATGCAACAGAGGTATACGTTTCACATACCACCTCAACTTGAGCAAAAAGAAGCCTCGCCACATAACCCAATTATCTCTTTACCATATCAATTACCAATTTTGCACATGATAGTGGGTAGTATTGAAACATCTTGTATATTTTCAATCAACTGGCATTTAATTCTATGTTAAGTATGTTTTGCTCCTTTTACTGATCAAATATTTATTAGACTTTCTAATACTGAAAGATAACTGCATTGTAGAGCCAGGTTGTTTCTTCATCATATGCTGTAAACAGTTAAGCCTTATAGATAAGCACTAGTCAAAGCCGAATACCAATAAGAAGCACCGAATTTAATCATTTCCCTGTCTAGTCCAAGAAAAACAGAGCTAGTTAAAGCAGAAAAGAAAAATAATTGAGAGCTGGTAATAATCTTCCTATACTTATTTTGAAAGGTTACTTAATATAAGATGCGAATTTGTTTTGAAAATATGCTAACTAAAACATGGGCTTGGGGCAATGTTTATACTGTAATTAATATTCAAAATACTGTAAAAAACATTGACTGTATTAACCCCTCATAAAATTCAAAGGCTTTGGGGCACATCCTTGTACCTGAGTGCCTGTAGAAAGAAAAACCTTACCATCTGCATTTAATTGGAAATTGCCTGTTACTTTTGTTCCATAAAAAGTAATCTTATAAAAGACATCTATATTAGGGAGAAAAGGCAACAGAGAACCTCCAATAAAAACAGAACCTGCAGCGTTGCTTTCTCCACATAGATATTGGATCTGTAAATCCAGACTTGCCTTGTAAAGTTAATGAGGCTCTTCCAAGCTTTTAAAATGACTACAACGCGAAATCCACATAACTAGAGAAATAAATGGAGGTTAATCATACTGTGGCTTGTATTATACTTTCTATGCTAAAAGTCCCATAAAAACTTGGGCTAAGTGAACAGGGATATTAAACATGTTATAGCATATATATTGAGAAGAATCTTTTGTTGGGGCTGCTGTGAACTGGGCAAGACAAGTCACAAATTACAAGATCCTTTTGAAGAATAAGGAAAATAAATAACTTGAGAAGTAAAATGAGATAATGGAAAAAATATAAAAGCAACAAACAGGAATTCAATAACAGTATAAGTAGAGAGGGGGAACCCAGGAACGGTACAAAGAAAACAGGAGAAAAGAAATAAAAGACAATATGCAGAATAAGAAACCAGATATGCAGTAATCAACCTGCACTGAAGTTGAAAACTAAAGGCTTCTGTACTTATCTTTCCTTTTGTTGTTGTTGTTTGTGTGTGTGTGTTTGACTCCAAACTATTTTTAATGAAGGATAACATAACTACAATAAAAGACCCAAATCCAAAGTGTACCGTTCAATGCATTTTTGAAAAGTTGAACCACCTATGCAATCACCACTGGCATAAAGATTCAGAACATTTCCAGAAACCTAATGAAGGACTCTAATTAATTGCCTCCACAAGTCACTCCACCCTCATATATTCTGCATCTATTTTCTTCATAGATTGGTTTTGATGGCATTTAAACTTCTATAAATGAGATTTTGTTAAATGTACCTGTTTTGTATCTACTTTCTTCAATGTTGTGTCTTTGAGATTCACATAGCTGTCATTTGTCCTTTTTCATTGCTCTATCATATTCAGTTCTATGAACATACTACATTTGTCTATTCTTGTGTTGATGAACTTTAGGGTTAGTCCTAGATTGAGGCTGTTATGAATTCTTCTGCTTCCAATCTTCTTGGACATGTATATTGAGCACATACTCACATTTTGGGGGGTATATACCTAGTAGTAAAGGTTTAGGAGCATATATATGTGTGTGTGTGTGTATACATATGTATATATGTATGTATACGTATATGCTTGATGTTTCCAGAATATTGATGTATTTTAATTTTTGTTATTCTGTTTATTTTGTATTGTATCACATTTTGATCTTCATTTGCTAAAATTACTAATGAAGTTCACCACCTGTTTGAAAGTTCATTATATTTCACTGTTGTTTTTTGGGAAATACTTATGCAGAACATCCGTTTTGGAGAAATTCTTTATAGTATTTTTCTTATTCATTTGTAGACACTTTATATATATATATGTAAATATATACACATGCACATATACATATGTACACACATATATATTTCAAGTAGAGCAGTTTTGATTGTAATGCTTCTCAATTTCTCTGTACATCTACTAATTTTTTGTCAACTTGTCTGTGAGTTTTTAAGACAGCTATTTTTAAACCTTTCACTGTAATTTAGGCTTTTCTATTTATTTTTTTTTTTCACTGATAATTTTATATTTTGAGTCTATTGGGAACATAGAGATTTATGATAGTTTTTTTCACTAAAGTAGCCATTATGGAATTGCTATTATGAAATGTTTATTGTTATCTCAATAATACTTCTTGATTTAAAGTCTACTCAGTCAATGAATCTATACGGATCTCTCTTATTTTAATGGTGTATCTTTTTGATCCTTTTAATTTCAACCTTTTGTGTCATTATACTTCCTTGAAGTGTCAAATGATTGTTTCTTTTTACCTGTTTATGAATGACTTTATTTTTATACAATCTGATATTTCTGCTTTAATTGGAGTATTTAGTTTATGCTAAATTTAATTGCTGTTATATCTGGGATTAAATCTGACATCTTGCTATTCATTTCCTTTTATTATGTCATCTAGTCTTTGTTTCTTTGTTTCTTGTTCTTATCTTCGTTTGGCCATTTATTTGTATAAAATTAGCTTATTTGGCTAGTATTATATTCATTTCACTTTTACTTAGGTATTTAATTTTCATCTTTGGTTATTATTCCAAGTTTCTTTTAGAGCTCCTAACATGCATTTTAACTTATTGGAGCCTCCTTTAAGTTAGCCCTTAAGCATTTCATAAATAATACAAAGACCCCACAAAACTTTAAATTCATTTACTCTTTCTACAAACTGTTGTCATATATTTTGATTCATATACATTTTAAATCCTATACAAATTTAAAAGCAGTGAATATTCATTTAAGCTTTTCCCTATATTTACCATATCACTGTTCTTCATTAAATCTTATAACTATGCTTTATTTATGATCATTATCAATCTGCCTAGAACACTCCTACTGTAGTAATTTCAGTGCTCACCTCCTAGAGAAAAATTTATCATTATTTTATTTTTATATTTTAGTGAAATATTACAAGGTTAGAAAATTTTTTTTGTTTACTTTTCCACACTTTATATATTTCATCCTTATTTCTGGCTTACTTCCTTTGTGTTAAAAAGTCAGCTTTTATTATCTTATTTCTGCTTTGAATGTAGTGCACTATTTTCTGGTAGCTTTCCAGATTTCTTTTCAGTTGATTTTTCTCTGACATGTCTAGGGATAGGGTTCTGTGGTTGTTGTTGTTGTTGTGAGTTTGTATACTTCTTGCATTTTGATAAAATCTTCAAAGCTATGACCTGAACTTTTTCCTCAGTTTTGGAAAATGTATATCCAATATCACTTTAAATATTGACCTGCTTGTTTTCTGTTTTCTCTCTTCATCATCCTGTAATGACAGAGTATGTGCTTTATCAAGAACAGGGTGATCCATTTTCAGTCTTTCCTGTTCCTTGGGTTTAGCTACTCTAGGTTGACAACTAAAAGTCTAAAGTCCTTACCTGACCTGCTTTTACTTGATGAAAACTTGAATCCATTTCTTATCTTCCTAGAACCATGAGATGCCAGCATGCTTTACTTAGGTCTTTAGTTGCTTAGCAGCTGCTTGTCATTTGGTTTCACTGTGTTTCATTCTGCATGTTTTGCTTAGGAGTCAGCAAATACCCTGAGAGAACAGTATGCACAGATGTTGGGTTCTGCAGCTCTCTTTTCCCCACCTTGGCTCCTTCAGTTTGGTAGGTTTAGTAGCCCTGAACTTCATTTGTGTGTGCAACTGCTCTATTCATCCTCTAACCTGCAGGAAATTGGCAAGCATCCCAAGGAGAAGCAGCAGAGAATGTTGGTTTCACTTCAATGCATTTTCCTTCTCCCCAGAATCTTAATTTCCCCAGTCCTGACTGCCTTGGTTGTTCTTCAGTGCTTCTGAGCAGCTGTTGTATGTATAATATCCAGCTTTTATAATTGTTCTCAGTGGGATACTTAGTCCAATATCAGCTACTGTGTTACAGACAGAAACAGAAATATTTCTTGTTTTATAAGAGTAACATTAGTTGACAAGAATATGGCCCTGTTAAATTTCTGAACATATTAAAAAAAATGTCTCAGCAAAACTGCCAAGAATAAGGATACAGTGTTCCTCTAAATCCCATGAATTATTTGTATGGTAATATTATCATAAATTACCACTTTTCATTGCAATCAATGTGATGAAAGACACAAATGTAATTTTTTCCACAACCTACAGTTTAGCCAATATTGGCTCTAGCTCTGTCTTCTTTCTTGCCAATAATGAAAAGAACAGAATAAAAAATATCTTTGAACTCACTGATAAATGAGCAACCAGAAGCCATTTTTGTTAAAATCATTAAATTCGATGAAAAAAATATAAAACAGACCCCAAAAATATGAGACCAAGATTTATGGATCACTGTGTCACCTTCCATCAAAGAAGAAAACTCAGATCCTTTTCCTGGCTTCCCGCTTGGGATGTTCCATGGGTAATCTGTCAACAAAAGCCCATGAAAGAGGCAACACAATGGGGAGTCATTAAAAATCTGCTCAGGCCACCACAAACTGTAATATATATTATATTTTTATATATTTCACTTAAAATAAATTAGTCTCCTCTTGCTTAAACTGCAGACAACAATTCTATGATTTTACTTTTGGACAAAATTATCAAAGGAAGAGCAACATTATTAAGTCTGGAGGGAAAGATGCAGTTTAAGTCAGGAGTCCGACAAACTACAACCTGCAGGCCCAAAGGAGTAAGCGACTGTTTTTGTAAGTAAAATTATATGAAACTCTAAGATATATAAAAAATCAACTGAAGTGCCTTTTTCCTACTCTCACTCACTCAATAATTCTGAACCTAGATGTGTGGAGATATCCTCCCAAAAACCAAGAAATTCTCTATCAGGTTCTCCAGTGGATACCAGCTGATGTCCTCTGATTCAATTTCACCCTGATGCTATCTAACTTGGTATAGTGTCAGATCTCACAGGTTGAGAGCTCAGTCCTACAAAACTGCCCCTCACTTCAGATGCCAATAGGAAGTAGTAAGTTGTCACTGATATTTCTGAATGGCTCTAAACTGCAGTGCCCAAGACCCTCTCCTCAGGTTTCACTAATTTGCAAGAGCAGTTCACAGAACTCAGGAAAACATTTTACATCTGTTTATAAGTGTATTAATAAAGACTATTAGCAAGGATACAGATGAACAGTCAGATACAAGATACATAGCACAAAATTTCTAGGTACGATAAAGATAGTTGAGCCCAAAACACACAAACTCAAAGATAGAAGAATCTGTTTCCTCAGGAATGTTTTTCTGATATGTTATGTTTTCTACTTGCTAGCTGTATGATTTGCCATCTTGAAGCCTTAATATTCTTAACTATTACTGGAGACAAGTGTATAATTAGCTTCATATGTGTGTTACAATTATTAATTAACTGTTACCTGTCAAATGCTTAAGTCATTGTTCAATAGAGTGAGTGCTCCATAACTTATTATCTCTAATTTCTCAAAATATTTTCAGAAGGCAAAAAATGAAACTTTAATAGTTTTCTTTCAGAAAAACTCTTTTCTAGTATGCTGTCTCCAAATAGCAAAACTTTTGTTCCTAAGCCCTGCTTTAAGATTCTTACTGACCAATGGATAAGCATTAGCATTATCTTATCAAGTAGAAAAGGAATTATGTTGCAAAAGTTATTATCCTAAAACACAATCAGTTGTGAATATGACCTAGATCATAAAGATTTAGTATTTTAAATATAATAAATTTATTCGTGTTCAAAACATTGAGAAATCTCCTCCATTACACTCTGCAAATGAAAAAAACTGAAACCCAAGAATGACAAGTGACTTTTTCATCGATAATTAGGAAGCTGACTTCATAGCTAGGCATATGACCTGAGTCAAATGGTTTTTATGTCATTGTTCACTCTCTTGTCTCTTATTCCCTGACTGCTAATGCAGTAAAATTCTTAGGACTTATTTTTGTCTTTGTTTTTAATAAGTTAATTTTTTTCTGTTGTTATTTTGGCCAATTATTCCTCAGATTCATAGTGATATTGTTTAAAAGATTGCCATTATATCTTGATTGTTACTTGTTTGTTTTAATCCAATAATGCTTTTAGTCTTAAAAATTCAACTTTTCCATTTCAATCAATTTAAACCATAATTGACAGAAATTATTCATTTTTATTAGAGAAACTAAATAAGAGATGTGATTAAACTAGCCACTGCAATGACATGGCATTTATTTGGTAATTCACAAGTGATTTTTTTCTGTTTTACACACAATTCTTCATAGGATGCTATGCAGATTATGGGTACACTGTATTTCAGAATGGCTGAAGGCTGAGGGGAAAATTAACATATGAGTATAAAATATTACTACTTTTATGGTGGATGATCATTAACTGAATTTGTTTTACAGGTTTCCCAGCTGACTGAGCCAATGGATTTAATCTTCTGGGAGACCTCTGGTTAATCTCACTATTTATCATGGTCACCAAGCACTGAAACTCTAGACTGATGTCACCGTCTTGGAAATCCATCCTTTTATGTCCAAGGGGTATGTACATAGCAAAAGGAATAGGTGAAACACTATTGCAATTTAAAATTGGCAGGGTGCAGTTTGGCATTCTCACCTTATGACTCAATTTCACTAGTTAGTGGACAGCATATTACCTCGAGATTCAGCAGGGTCTCTGGAGTCAGATAGCCTGGGTTCCAAATCCAGCTACTACTTGTTCTATCAGTGGTAGTGGAGAAATCACTAATCTAGGGGAATTTCTTCTCATCTATAAATCCGGAAGAATAAATAGTAGCTATCCCAGAGGGATCTTTATCAGGACTGAATAGGAAATTTGTATAAAACACTTAGCTAGTGCCTGGCACACAGGAGTCACTCAGGAAACATTACTTATAATAACAATTATTACTGTCATTATTGCTGTTTTAAATAAATCCACGTTTTGCCATCTCTTCTATCATGAACTCATACAGTGTGGAGATATCTTTAGAGTCAAGCATTCATTCAGTAGGCAAATAAGGACCACAGTGCCAGACACATATCTAGATACCATAAATACACAAATGAAGAAACCATTGGCAAGCTGAGTCACCTTCTCTGTGCAGGAGAGAGACTTCTGCAGCGTTCAAGACAGACATTTTGATCCAACCTGAAATTTTCTAGTGATAAACACTTACAACTTCATAAATCAGCATCATAATTCATTACTGGACAGATGTTACTTTAAATTTTCAAATTCTGCTCACCTCAATAGTTACAACAGCAATAACAATGAGGCAAACAAACAAACAACATTCTATCATGTCTGAAGTTTATGAATGTTTCAGTTACCATCACTGCATAACAAACCACCCCAGATGTAGTGGTGTAGAGAAACAACTGTACATATATATATGTGTGTGTGTGTGTGTGTGTATGTGTATATATATATATCTCCTGGATTCTTTGGTTCAGGAATTAGGAAAGGTCACAGAAGAGATGACTTTTCTTTTCACAGTGTCTTAGAACTCAACTAGGAAGACTTGCAGCTGAAGACAATTAATGGCAATAGGCTTGGGCCATCTGATAGTCCATTCCCTCAAATGTCACTGAATGATACTTGTTGACTAGGACCTGAGCTGAGCCTGTTGGTCCTAACACCTATGTGTAGCCTCACTGTGTGACTATTTGAGCTTCGTCACAGCATGGCAGTTGGATTCTAAAAGAACATATTGAGGGAATCTGATGTATTAACTAATCATAACTGTATTAACTATTATGATCTCACCTTGAAAATCACATAGGATTATTTTGGCTAAAATAAAAGTTTACTTAGAACCATGGCAAGGGAACAGAGATCCTATTTCTTGATAGAAAAGTGTCAAAGTTTTAAATAAAGCATGTGGGATGAGAGACATGGCTGCAACCATTTTTAGAAAGTATAATCTGTCACAAGGATGAGAAGATACAGCTGATATGATCAGAACTCACATTATTATAAGCAGATTTTGGAGTTAATCTAATCTAGTCAGCTGATGGGAAAACTGAGTCCAGAGAAATAAAGTAATGCCATCTATCTGATTAGGAATTTTTTTTGTCTTACATGTAACCACTATTTTGATTACATATGGTTATTTACTTCCTTTATTTATGGGGTTTATTTTGGGTATGCCTCCCTGTGAAATAAATGCTGCTTCTTTTTGAACTTTATGTGCTGAAATTATATATATATATACACACATAATATATATATATATATACACACACATAATATATATATACACATAATATATATATACACACACATAATATATATATA
>NC_045451.1:38942321-38961000 GCF_002776525.5 Piliocolobus tephrosceles
ATATATATACACATAATATATATATACACACACATAATATATATATATATACACACACATTATATATATATATATATATTTTTTTTAATTTATTTATTTATTTTTTGAGACTGAGTCTCATTCTGCTCCCCAGGCTGTAGTGCAGTGGTGTAATCTCGGCTCACTGCAACCTCTGCCTCTAGGGTTCAAGCGATTCTCCTGCCTCAGCCTCCCAAGTAGCAGGGATTACAGGCACTCTCCACCATGCCTGTCTAATTTTACCCCACACAAATTTTTGATATTGTACACATTTGGAAATTATTATTTAACCCCTCCCTGAACCCACCCTCACCACCATCTTAGTGGGCTCAGGCTGCCATTGCAAAATACTACATACCATGCAGCTTAAACAACAGAGATTTTTATTCTCATAGCTCTGGATGCTGGGAAGGCCAACATCAAGGGACCAGCAAAGTAGCTCTCACTCTGATGCCTCTTCTTTTGACTTGTAGGTAGCCAACATCTCAGTATGTTCTCACATAACGTCATCGTGTACGCCTGGAGAAACAGAGACCTCACAGGCTCCTGGTGTCCTTTTTTATGAGAATATTAATTCTATTGGATCAAGGCCTCACCCTTAGGACCTCATTTAACCTTAATTATTTCCTTAGAGGTCCTATATCCAAATATAATCACAATGGGACTTGGACTTCAACGTATGAATTTGTTTGGGGAAATGGGGCACAAACATACAGTCTATAACATCCATTCCCCCAAAAAATTCTTAACAGAAGCTAATGTTATTTGTAATGTTACTTTTTATGCCCAAAGTTATCCTGGAGTTGTTGCCAAGAAAACTTTCACTAATCTAAATTATTCCATCCTGTCCTTATCCTTCTCAATAATTTTGTTTTCCATGACCTCAGCTGATGACACAGCTTTGAAGATAGACAAATTCTCATCACTTCTTCTTTTGTTATGTATCCACTATAATTGAGTACATCACTGTCTAATCATTCTTTCTCTAATAAATACAAGTATGCGAGCAAACTGAACATTTTTAAGCACAAAAGCTCAATATTTCTAGCTATAAGAGCCCCATCATATTTATGATACAGATAAAATATAATAATGCATTCAAACAAGAAATTTAAAAAAAGACTGAAAAAAATGAAGAATCCCGAAATGTAAAACTATAAGGAAAACTAGGCATTCCTTTTTTATGAGCTTCACTGTATAGATATTGTATAATTATTTTATATATTAAGAAACAGACTCTAAACTCTATCAGATGGGAATATAATGACCAATTTTAAGATAGTTCAATCTGCTAGCTGGCTGTTTAAATTAAAGGAATGCTGTATTCTCATTTAAAAGTTTATTGCTGGTTAAAGTTCACTCTTCTTACCTATTGGTAGAAAAACATTGTAGCATACCGGTCTCACTGCCTAGTGCAGAAATATACTAATGACTAGCACGTCTTTGAAATGCAGAAGGTATAAAAGAACTGAATTCATGACCCCGTAGTGTGATCTGAATTTGTGCTCAGCTTTGTTCTTTGTCTATCCTGCTCTGAGGTTGACATGGGAATCTTGGTGAAGGGTTATTGACCTTTAAAAATACAAACTGTGCCTCTCACTATAGAAAAAAATCTTCATGCAAAACATTAATTTGTGATCTAAGATCTCTAAGCCCAGAAGGCTTGGCTAGGGAATTCTTTTTATTGAGCATCTGTGTTTTATTTTATTGCTACTGATGGGCTTGAGGGGCATAATAACCACGTGGTCACCATGTTTAGTGGTTAAAAAACATGAAGCTTCTTTCTGAATCATTCTCAAGTCATTAAGCACAAAAAGATTTAGACCAGCAGAGGAAATATATATTTTTGAGTGCAACAGGAATGTTAAATCTCAGCGTGGAAATTTATAATTGGAGGATTAGGAATATTTTTTTCTCCTTCAATATGGAATTGTTTGCCATTTTTCCCTACTAAGACCAAATTCAATTTCATTTGAGTTATTTGACTCTTTAAGGCCCAGTGCCAGATGCCACAGATATAGTGAGATGTATAGGAAAACAGTCTGTGACCTGAAGGAACTTACAACCCAGAGCAGGATATAATTAAGTACCTAAATATAAGAGAAGTTCTTTAAAGAAGAGAAAGCCCCATTTCCATGTAGAGTCCCCAGTGAAGATGTGGTGCCTAAGCCTGAGGAATGGTAAGCTTTTAACATGAAGAAATATGCCAGAGGTAGCATACCAGGCAGATGGAAAAGCATGAACAATGTATGGAGGCTGGTTTCCACTTGTGCAGAAATTTACTGATTAGTGGGGAAATTGTCAGGTGAGTTATTTTACCACAGATACCCGCCAAGAGCTACTTTGCATTAAAAAGAGTGGATTTTTTAACAAAAGACCCCACAGTCACAGAAAGGTATGCATGAATAGCAAGACATTTTTGTCTATTGACATTCTTTACATCCTTCAGCCATACCATGGATTTGAATTTCCATTGTGTCTTCAGGAGTGCCCATTGCTTCTTCTTTTTGTTGTTTTGGTTGTTGTTGTTGTTGTTGTTGTTGTTTTGAGACAGAGTCTTGCACTGTTGCCCAGGATGGAGTGAAGTGGTGTGATCACAGCTCACTATGCCTCAACTTCCTGATTCTCCCACCTCAGTCTCCCAAGTAGCTGTACTACAGGCATGTAGCACCGTGTTTGACTATTTTTTGGATTTTTAATATATATGGGGTTTCATCATGCTGCCCAGGCTGGTCTCCAACTCCTGGGCTCCAGGGATCTGCTTGCATTGGCCTCCCAAAATGTTGGGATTACAGGAATGAGCCAGGAATCTGGCCAGGAATCTCTATTGCTTCCTGCACAAAGATTACAATAATTACTTATGCTTTCAAGTGTGACCAGAAATAAGCTAGTCATATCTAAATAAAGGTGAAACACATGCAATTTATGCCTTGAGTAGAGACAGGTAAGATGATTTAGGTAAGTGTATTGTGTGAGCAACACTGGGCTCTTGAGGTGCAAAATGGAGACATGTGTTCCAAGGAAAGGGGGTGATGGCCAGCGACAATAGTGATACGCATAAAGCAGAAAATCAGTCAGGACAATGTACAGACTTCTATTAAAATGAAAATTACTGCTCAAAGTAATTGACTGAACCAAACCTCCAAGCTTTATGTCCCTCTTTAATCTATCTTTCTAATTGTCTGTCCCACTGACTTTATGAGACTGAAGCACCACCTACTGTGCTAACGAGGCACCTAAACTTTAAATTCTCTTCACATTAACTGTTCAGCCAAAAGAGATATATAACCATTCTCACAGCACATATTTATAGCTTGATTTCCTATCCTGAAATGTTTGGTACCTCCTTTCTCACTTGGTAAAAGCTTACTTATTTTTCAAACTCAGCTCAAAATTTCATTTTCCTGTGGAATGTTTTGATTGTATTTCATCATTCTTTATTTAGAGTTAATTTAATGCAGCCTGCTGAGGATATCTTAGATATATTAAAACATTAAATTATGATTTTTGTCTGTATTCCTATCCCCCTCACCATACTTTGGCCCTTTGGTGAAAACTGATTCTTTTTAGAATTACATTTCTGTGACCCAGCACATAGTAAATAGTATACATTTTTCTACTCAATAAGATGTGGAAAATAAATAAAAGAAATTGAGGCAGGAGTGAGAAAAGGGAGCCAAAGATCAGAGTGCAAGAATCCACATAAGTGTGAGACACTGCACTAGCATTTTTTAGGACGTATTGAAGTTGAGAGCTAAACTCTACTTATGTCAACACACCTGACCTTTGACAACACAAGCCTAAGATGATTGTCTTTGTAAGATCTGTCTTTACGGAAACAGCCTAGTGAAATAAGGCAAAGTTAATAGGAGAAACACCCTTGATGGTGCTTGATAAGATACACTGATTATGTGGATCGAGAAGGAAGTGGATGAGGCTAGTGTGTGTGGCTAAAATGAATTTGTGCTAATCATCTTTGCAGAAAGTTGGAATAACTGAAAGATTGTTGTTGTATGCTGAAATGAATAAGTCTTAGTCATGATTGTTGAAAATCTTATAATTTTGTGGTTGCAAGTAGGATTGAATAACTACAGAAGAAAGACGAAAATCCCTTTTTTTTTTTTTAAAGATGGAGTCTCGCTCTGTCACCCAGGCTGGAGTGCATTGGCACAATTTTGGCTCACTGCAAGCTCCGCCTCCTGGGTTCATGCCTTTCTCCTGCCTCAGCCTCCAGAGTTGCTGGGACTACAGGTGCCTGCCACCATGCCTGGCTAATTTTTTGTATTTTTAGTACAGGCAGGGTTTCGCTATGTTAGCCAGGATGGTCTTGATCTCCTGACCTCATGATCCACCTGCCTCGGCCTCCCAAAGTGCTGGGATTACAGTCATGAGCCACCGGGCCCAGCCTGAAAATCCTTTTAATGAGATTTGCGTAAGACTCTACTAAGCCGGGAATGGTTGTAGTCTGTGTTGAGGACAGGAAGAAGGACAGACCAATTGGACAATGGCATGCATTTTAGATAATGATAGATCTGACAGAGGCAAGATGGAGGTGGAAGCAGAGACCCTTACCATCCCATAGGTTAAGAAAACAACCACTAAGAGTAACTGAGTTTCCCTTTAATTCTGGGTAATATGGGAAGCTTCAATATGTACAGCACTGGCAATTGCCATAGTAACACATGAAGTATGTTTTGAATTATTTCTGTTTGTGTGGAGAAAATTGAGAATCTTTCATAGTCTCAAGATTGCTCAAGATTTTTGAGACTCTCAAAGTTGCCTATCACAAAGAAGCTGGTATGAAGCCAAGAATAAAATGCAAATGTACCCAGCCGTGGCTGACTCCTGTAATACCAGCACTTTGAGAAGCCAAGGCAGGTGGATCACTTGAAGTCAGGAGTTCAATACTAGCCTGGCCAAAATGAGGAAACCCCATCTCTACTAAAAATGCAAAAATTAGCTGGGAATGGTGGTGTGTGCCTGTAATCCCAGCAACTTGGGAGGCTGAGGCAGGAGAATCACTCGAGTCTGGGAGGCAAAAATTGCAGTGAGCCAAGATTGCACCATTGCATGCCAGCCTGGGTGACAGAGCAAGACCCCATCTCAAAAAAGAAAAAAAGAAGCAAATGTACCAGATCCAAAAATCTATCCCCTGCATTTTTTGCTATTTTCTTCCTCATGGTGGGCTTCATGCAGGTACAGTCCTCAGTTGACCTGTAGTTTTAATGCCACAGATATTTTCAGGTGAAGAGTTTTCTCACTAATTTTTTTTTTTTTTTTGAGACAGAGTCTCACTGTGTCACCAGGCTGGAGTGCAGTGGCCCCAGTTCAAATAATTCTCCTGCCTCAGCCTCCCAAGTAGCTGGGACTACAGGTCCGTGCCACCAGGCCCAGCTAGGTTTTGTATCTTTAATAGAGACAGGGTTTCACCATGTTGGCCAGGATGATCTCAATGTCTTGACCTCATGTTCCGCCAGCCTCATCCTCCCAAAGTGCTGGGATTACAGGTGTGAGCCACCATGCCCGGCCCAAGAGTTTTCTCACTAATTTGAATCTTTTACCAAATGACCAAAATGAAAAGCCAGCTCTAATGATAAAGGATACTTCTTTTCTTAACAAGAGGTAAAATTATGACTCTCATTGAGATTTAAACTTTTGGGATGTTAATTTCTTATCAGCATGGTTTCCAAATATTGTCTCCAAATCCATGGGCTGTCTTTTCATTTTGTTGATTGTTTGCTTTGCTGTATAGAAGCCTTTTAGTTTGATGTAGCCTCACTTGTGTTACCGGAACATCAGAGATTTAGTCTAGGCTCTGTTGTTTGTGCACAGAAAGCCAATCACCAATACAAATATTAGCAGAGGAGAAGGCTTTTAATTTGGGTGACATCAGCTGGAGAGATGGGAGCCAAAACCCAAATTCATTTCTTCCAACCAACTAAAATTGGGGTTGTATGTAGCAGGGAAGAAATGTAACTATATGCAGAAAAACAGGAAATAGAGAGGGGCTAAAAAGAGAAAATGGTAAACAGGAATTAGGAAGGGTCTGGCATCTCATTGACTGGGTGTGGTGATCTAAATGAGGTTTGACTTCCTAAAGAAGAGCTCAGATAAGACAATAGCAAGTTGCAAGTTCTAAGATGTGGAAGTCAATTTCTGTGTTTATTTAAAAAAAAAATCTATAAATATTAGTTAGGAAATTTGGGCCACTTTCAATTGTTTATTTTTGCTTTTGTTGTCTGAGCTTTTAGTGTGATATCCAAAAAAAATTACTAACGCCAATGCCAGGAAGCCTTTTCCTGATAAGTAACTCAAACAACTCAGGAGGAATTTTAAAAAGAGCAAATAACCTAATTAAACAATGAAAAAAGGTCTTAAATACACATTTCTCAAAAGAAGACATAAAAATGGCCAACGAGTATATAAAATGATGCTCAATATCACCAAAATGGCCCACAGGTCAATATTGCCAGGGAAATGCAAATGAAAATCACAGTAAGATTTCATTTTATACTTATTAGGATGGCAATGATCAGAAAAAAAGAGATATGTGAGATTATAAAGAGAACCTTTGCACACTGTTGGTAGAAATGCAAATTGGTTCACCCATTGTGGTATGAACCAAAAGGCACCTGAGACAAATCTCAATCAATTTAGAGGTTTATTTTGCCAACACTATGAATCATGACCCATGATTCAGCCTCAGGAGGTCCTGAGAGCATGTGCCCAAGGTAATTGGAATATGGCTTGGTTTTATATGTTTTAGGGAGACATAAGCCATCAATCAATACATGTGAGGTATACATTGGTTGGATCCAGAAAACCAGGACAACTTGAAGTGTGACATGGAGGGAGGTTCTAGCAGGTCATGGGTGAATTCAAAGATACTCTGATTGGCAATGGGTTGAAAGAGTTATTATCTAAAGACCTGGAGTCAATAGAAAGGAGTGTCTGGTTAAGATAAGGGATTGTGGAGACCAAGGATCTTATTATGTAGATGAAATCTCATAGGGAGCCACCCCCAGAGGCAGTAGATGGCAGACATTTCATATTGAGACCCTTAAAAGGTGCTACACTCTCAGCCTCTCTTCAGGATCCAAAACAAAACACAACATGGAAAGAGAAGGAGATTCTGTATAGAATGCAAATCTCACCAACAAGAGACAGCTTTGCAGGGCCATTTCAAAATATGTTAAAGATATATATAGTGAACTACTTTGGTTTCTTTCAGGCCCCTGCAAACTGTCAAGTGACTCAATACTAGAATCTGGTTGGAATTTGGTATCTTATTGCTATAAAAATTCTGTTATGTCAGTCTTAGGACCTCTGTTTTAACGTCAATGTTAGTCAGTGTGAACTCCAAAGGGAGGAGAGTGTAATGAGGTCCATCTGACACCTCCTTCCATTTCCTGTCATTGTCTGTACTAGATTTTCAGATTTAGTTGGATCCCCTTCACCAGGAGGAGGGTCCCTTCAGTCAGCTGGAGGCGGTGGGAGGGGGAGGTCTTCGAATTTTACTTTTGGTATACACTGAAAAACAGTATATGTTGTGAAGGATCCTCAAAATATTAAAAATAGAACTATCATATGACCCAGCTATCCTACTTCTGGGTATATATCCCAAGAAAATGAAATTTGCACCTTAAAGAGATATTTTTAATCCTTTGTTCATTTCAGCATTATTCATGACATATCCAAGATTTGGAAACAACCTAAGTGTCCACTGACATATAAGTGGATGAGGAAAATTATATATACACATATACACACAATAGAATATTATTAGAGAGGACACTGCCATTAGCGAAAACATGGATGAAACTGGAGGACATTATGGTAACTGAAATAACCCAAATGTAAAACAAAAAATACTACATGATCTCACTTATATATGGAATCTAAAAATACACAGAAACAGAAAATAGAATAATGATTACATGGGTTAGGAGTGGGGAGGAATGGGAAGATGTAGGTCAAAGAGTACAACCTTGTACTTATGTAGAATGAATAAGTCTAAAGAACTAGTGAATAGCACGAAGACTACAGTAAATAATATTGTATTGTATACCAGAAATTTTTTAGGAGAGTAGACTTTAGGTGCTTTTACCATACACAAACACACACACACACAGGATGTACATACACACACAAAGTAACTATATGAGCTGGTGAATATATTAATTTGTTTGACTGTAGAAATTATTTCACTATGTATATGCGTATCAAAATATTATGTTCTGCCCCTTAAATATATATTGTATGGTCCATTCTCATGCTGCTAATAAGTACATACCCTAGACTGGGTAATCTATTAAGGAAAGAGGTTTAATTGACTCACAGTTCAGCATGACTGGAGAGGCCTCAGGAAACTTGCAATCATGGTAGGAAGGGAAGCAAACACATCCTACTTCACATGGCAGCAACAAGGAGAAGAATGAACAAAAGGGGGAAAAAACCCTTAAAAAACCATCAACTCTCATGAGAACTTACTCACTATCATGAAAATAGCAGTATGGGGGTAACCACCTCCATGATTTAACTACCCCCCATCAGATCCCTCCCATGACACGTGGGGATTATGGGAACTACAATTCAAGATGGAATTTGGGTGGGGATACAGACAAATCATATCATATACAATTAAAAGGTTAGAAAAATTAAAAATAAACTTTGTTATTAACAATAAATATATAATGCTTAAAAACAAGTAAATAAACAGCTGTTAAGATTTTATTTAACTCATTATTAATGAGGAAACTGGTAAGATGTTATAATTAATTGAAAAGAAAATTCAAAACACAAACACTATTATATATCAGAAATATTTAAATTAACTTGCAAATGGACACAAAAGTAGCTTTTTGGGGAGCCAGTGGTTGCCCCTGCACCAAACAGCATTTAATTTTCGAAAATTGATCTACATTACTATTAGTTACCTACAACTTTCAGAGTTATTAGATAGTTCAAAGAAAATGAAAGCCCAAAAACAGCCCAGAAGAATGAGTGCCGAACAATATATACTTTTTAACTGAAGGCACCAGTAGTATGTGTGCATATATATACATACACGCATGTATATATGTGTGTGTGACATATATACACATATATATCATACACATATATCATAAATATATCAGTGTATCACACACATCTCCACTATATATGTGTATTATATATATATACACACACTATATCTACTATGTATTTATTACTTTACTTATTCTAATGTTCTTACACTAACTTAAGTAAAATGAACACTTGACCATAAGGGGGTATACGGGGATGTTTTATGACACCCAAGGACCAGTCACTTGGAGAAAAATATAAACCAAGGAGGGGCTCAAATGCTACCCTGGATCTTTATTGTTACATTTTTCTTCTTCTCTCTTGTTATCATTTTCTTCTTTCTCTCTACCAATTACCTTTCTCTTCCATGGTCTTATGACAGAATGTTACCTTGAACAGCTCTGCAGTTTATGATATTTTCTGGAGAAGCAGCTATAGTGTGCTGGATCTCATTTCCCACTTAAAAATTTATGCAAAGAATCCTGATTGGTTTCACTTGGATTAGGTACCAATTTCTGGAGCTACAGATGTGTGGTAAGGGTGAAGGTTATGATTTTCCAACTGGACAACTTAGTAACAGTGTGAATACAGTGGGGAGAATACAGCCACAATTTCATAAGAAGGGAGGAAGGTGGAGCAGATGAAACAATGGTATCCACTGCACAATGTAGGCCAGAAGGGAAAAACCTTTGAGGTAATTTTTATACAATACAGAGGCATGCCAACCATGTAGGATTTTAGAAGTCAGTGGCTTTCAGACTACAAGACCTAACATAGGAAATAAGTTTATGATGACCCATTAGACAGACACACAATGAAACAAAAGTATTATAAAATAGTAATGAATATATCCTTACTATGTAACAATACACAATGATCTATTCTATTCTATTCTGATGTGTTAGTCACAACCTATTAATTTTTTTGGGTTCATCCCCCAAGAAATCATGACTTACCATTTGAAAACCCTCATCTAGGTGAAGCAAAAAAAAAAAAAAAAAAAGGCTCCTGGAAATCAAATATAAAATTAAATATCATAAGGAAACTTACTGGCTGGGTGCCATGGCTGAAGCCTATAATCTTAGCAGTTTGGGAGGCTGCGTCAAGAGGATTGTTTGAGCTGAGGAGTGTGAGTCCAGCGTGAACAACATTGTGAAACCCCATCTCTGCTAAAAATTAAAAAGGATAAAAACAGCTGGGTGTGATGGTGCGTTCCTATAGTCCCAGCTACTCAGGTGGCTGGAGTGGAAGGATGGATTGAACTCGATAGTTTGAGGCTGCAGTGAGCCACTGAACTCCAGCCTGAGAGACAGAGTGATACCTGTTTAAAAAATAAAAATAAAAACAACTAAAAAAGAAGCTTACTATGATTATTATTAAAAAAAAAAAAAAAGTGATTAGCCGCCTTATATGGAGCTTAGCTGTGGTCTGCTACTGGTGAGGTCGGGGGTGCCGAGGATCTTTGACAGTGGAGGTAGAGCCTAAGAAGAAAACTCCAGACCAGAATTTGTTTTGTAGGTTCAGAAAATAGTTACCAAATAAATAAATAAATAAATAAAAAGGAAAAAAAAGAAAATAGTTATCAACAGATCAATCTATGTTCGTTGGGCTCTGAGGAAATTAGTCACACTAATTGAAATCACATGATTAATGGAATTAACTCTGGGAAATAACAGGACATTTCCATATTAACATTTCAAATGACAAACTTAAGGAAAATAATTTGTTTTATAAGATTTAAAGTAAAAGAAGGGATGTTTTAATCAAAGAATTACTTCCTTGAAATAGACTAGCTTGATGTGGTAGCCTATAATCTATAAGTATTTTTTTTTTACATGGTGATATCTATAATTATTTAGTATTGATTATAATCATTGTTATGTTAATTTAAGCATTACATACTTTGCTATAAAATGCTCAAGGCACTCTGACAATTCATTTCTGGTGACTTTTTCATTTAGGCTCCAATGTAGATAATCGTCCTTTTGTCACAGTCTATTATTTAAAAAATTTGTCCTTGGCTACTTCCTTCACAATCCACTTAACAAAATTTGAAAAATATACTTTTCTCCATTTTTTAAAGATGTATTTATGAAATTGAGAAGAATCCTAGTGGTGTTTCTCAAACTTTAATATGCATTTGAATTACCTAGGGATCTTGTTAAATGCAATTCTGATATAGCAGGTATAAATGAGACTTGAGAGCCTGCATTTCCAAGTTTTTAAGCAATGCTAAGATGCTGATGTTGCTTGCTGGAGAACCACTGGTTGAATAGCAAAGTCCTAGATTCATCAATGCATATATTTTGCTTTGTTTAGGTAATTATTTGTGACACTCACTGTCTTATGTGTTCTGATTATAGCAATTTTTAAGAAATGTGAGTAAAAATCAAGTGTCTGGAGAACCACAGCCATTTTAAGTGTTAGACTCAGTTTTGAGCAGTGGTTTCATAGCACTTCAAGGTTTAATTAGGAGTAGAGAAATAAAATTCCTATTTTTTAATTTGGTAGGCACATATTAAAATCGATAAAGCAGAAAATACCTCAGCACAGACCGTTCTTAATGAGATTTCAATGCCCTTGTCATCAGAGATTTTTTCACTGTTTTATTAACCCATTAGTTAAACATTTGAGCATATACCTCCTGAGTGCTAAGCATTAGTTACATAGAATCTGATGTCTAGAACTCTTAACTTCAGCAAGGAGACAGATGCATAGACAGAAGACTGAAAAACAATGTAGTAATAATGCAGGGCAGGTGAGCCCCAGAGTGGAGCTTAGCCTGTGAGAGTTCTTGGCTTTTCCAGGAAAGAATTCAAGGGCAAGCCAGTGGTAGGGTAGAAGAAAACGGCTTTATCAAAGCAGAAGTGTTATAGCTCTGGCAGTGTTACAGCTCTGTGACTGCTCCTGCCTGAGCAGGGTTACCCCATAGGCAGTGTGGTGATAGTAGCAACTCAGGGTAGTTTTTCAGTCATACTAATACCTAATTTGAATTACATGTATACTAAGGGGTAGCTTACGCATAAATTTCTACAGAAAGGGTAGTCACTTTGGGGTTGTCAAGTCATTACCATGAAAGCATGGTAACGCCCAGGTGTTGCCATGACAACAGTAAACTGACATGATACACTGGTGGGCGTGTCTTATAGAAAGCTGCTTCTACTCCATTTCTGTTTTAGATAGTCCACAATTTGGTCCATGTCTGAGTCCCACCTCCAGAGTCAAGTCTTATCTCCTATCTCAGCAAGGTAAGAGTTTTGCACAAAAATTGAAATTAGGGGGCATTTATATATAATTTATTGGAATGAACATGCCTAACCACTAACAAGTGGCAACCTGAAGTTGGACTGTAGGACACTGAGATTGGGTGGAGAATTTGGTTTCTTTTTGCATATGCCTATATCCACTAGCCTTATTTTGAATTTTTTCAGGGTCCTAGGAAATGCTCCTCTTTTCTGTGCTTCAAGCCTTCTTTAAAAGAGGTACAATTGAAATTACTTACTTAACTCCTTGTCCGGAGCCATAAGGCCCGGAGTTAGCCGACCTCTGTTGCTTGATCTCCGCAAAGCGGAGACAAAATGGCACATTTCCGGGTTCTTCATTATAAACTGTTCCCGCGCGCCTAAACCTTTCCCGCGGCGCGCCCAAACCTTTCCTGCGCGCGCCCAAACCTTTCCCGCGCCCGCCGACCTTTTCGCGCCCAAAAAGATAGGCAGCCTACCGCGCAGGTGCGATCCCCCGCCGAGGAAAATTACAAACCCATGGCGCATGCACAATTGTAATTTGAGAAGACCCGGCCCCCCATCACCGCCCTGGCCCAACCTCTTCCCCTGCCAGCCTATATAAGGCATGACCCTGCATTCAATAAACGAGACTTGATCAGGCTATTTGTCTTGTCTCCATTTCTCCTGTTTTCTTGTCTCCTCCATTCCCACTCCCCCTTCCAGGGCCCGTCGACTGTCCTGCAGGTCGGGACAACTCCTCATCATCTTGAAGGACTAGAGCAAAACCCCATGTCTTTATGCAAACACTGATAAGGCATACACAGTAGCTGTTTGAAGACTGAGAAATAAAGTAAAACAATAAGATCTTAGCAAAGGGTGGGTTACAGTGAAGTCACGATAAAGCAAGTTGATTAGTGAATAAGAAGGTTACCACTGAATGATCGCATTTTGTAGTTTACAGAGGACACTGAAAACTTTTTGTTTCAGCCTTTTCAAAAAGATTTTCTACAATATGTGGTCAAATTACCATGCTTCAGTTACCAAAAAAAGACTTCAAACTTTATTTGTGTCAGAATTCTGAGAGATGTCTGTTCTGTGTCTTCAGCCATATCTTTAGTCATTAAAATCATTTCTGAAAGGGAATGCATACTATTTTTAAACTGTTTAATTTTTTTTTCTGTTCCTTGTGGAGCTTTCTCCTTTCATTTAGAAATAATGAGTTGACTCTGTGTTGTATTGGTTATAATTATGTTTCCAAATTTGATTTGCTTATTTGCATAAGACAGTATTTTTGAGAAAATGAATGGATCACAGATACCATATAACCTGAAAGTTCAGAGAGTGGAGAGGTGAGCCACTGTCTGCCTACTTCCCTGTTCAAATGGAAGTGCCTTTTCTCTAGGTGTTTTACCTGGCTCCTGAAATTCAGACTCACCCCAGATTTATTTTCATTCTGAGGAACTTGGATCTAGAAGATCTGAGACTGACTTTTGCCAACTGTTCCTCTCCCCAAGGACAGGATCTTAACTGGGTAAGTATTAGAGTATGTTGTAAAGGGGACAAAGGTCACTAAGAGAAGTCTCTTCACAAGGAACTGTGAGCGTGACTGTAGTCATGCTCTCTTTTAAGCAGCTGTGGCTGGGAGATGGTAGTTTTAAAGGCTGAAGTTAATGCATAATAGTATTTAAGCCTGTAGTTTATCACAGTGGCCAGAAGCCAGGAAGGCAAAGAACCCGAGGAGATGGGCCTCAAACTTAGGCAATGAGCAGGTTGTGTTATTTCAACAAATGAAAGCAGAGCGCAGCTGGGGAGCAAGGTAGCCAGGCTGAAATTGAAGAAAGTCCAAACACAGATAAAGGATTCCTCACAAAATATATAGAACCTAGAAATATAGGCAGCTTTCCATATGAATATGATCTCTGTTTAGCCCAGGCATTGCAGTGAAAACCAATTCTGAGTAAATGTGGTCATCAGAGAGTTTATCATTCAGCCCCTGTGGTGTAAGGCCTAAAATTAACACTCACTATTATGTGATCTCGTGACGTTTGAAACAAGGAGGGCATCACAAGGCCTAACCACAGCTGCCCTTCCCACAGATAAAGTCTGCACAGATCAACCTTCCCTGTCAAGGGGACCAGGCACAGTTCCCGCTTATCCCCAAGTAGCAGGTTTCAGTTCCTTGCCAGCCCATGAAATTATTCAAACAAGCCAATCACATGCTCCAGTAGGAACAAGAGGTCACCTTACCCTCTTGATACTACAAAACCTGTCTCCCACAGCCCCTGATTGTTCACTCTGTTCCCAAGTACAACCACTATGTGGCCCCGAATGGTATGCAGTGTCTTTTACCCAAAATTTGAATATATGTGACCAATAAACTGCTGCTGTTCTCATTTTCTCAGTGTCAGGTGTCCCATATTCAGCCATCCCCAGAAACCTAGAGCAGAATTCTCTCCCTTTCAATTGGGTACAGAAGAAGTAGTTAAAATAGCCCTAAACTGGGTGAGGTATTCCATGGCCTGGTTCACATGTGACTTCTTCCTATTTACGATTAAAGGTAAAAATAAAGGGTTGATTCCTACATAGGATCCTGTATTTGGTACTCTTTAGTTGATGCAGAGAAAATGTAATGGTCAGACATTCTGAGGAACAAACGTTTTCTTAATTCGCATACAGTGTAGTTTTCATGGCTTCACTCAGACACTAAATACTCCCATTATGTGTGTCAGGATAATACTCAGGAAATAGTGGACACAGTTCCCATCCTTTCAGTGTAGTCCCAATGAAAATGATAGAGAGGAAAACCTCCCTTTTCAAATCTTTATTTGGCCTTCTTAAGATGTAGCTTGTTCTTGTTTATCTGATTGTTTCCTATTTCCTTTTTCACTTTGATATTCTAAAATATTAGCTTTTAATTTCATTTTGTGGGACACTTTATAAAAAACTACCTATTTGATATAAACATGTTCTAATTACCAAAAATGTCTTTATTATGTTCAAGAACAATGCCTACATGCTATGTCTTGTGTGCATGTGAGCACCCTCAAACATACAGCCCAGGAGAGGCCAGTGTCTGTTCACTCCAGGCAGGCTAATGGATAGACAATTTCGAATGTTCCTGATACTGTCAGATGAAATACACTAACTAAAACAATCACTTATTTACCTATGTCAAATGCTCTTTAAATATCACTTATTCTCTGGTTATTTTTCTTCTCACACAAATACAAACATGCATATGAGGAAGAAACTTAAACTAAATAAAGCCTAATCACTATTTGCCACATTGTCTGGACAAGATTGTGAGAGAAAGAGAAGACACTTTAAAAATCTCCAGTTACTGGCCAGGCATGGTGACTCACTTCCTGTAATCTCAGCACTTTGGGAGGCCCAGGTGGGTGGATTACTCGAGGTCAGGAGTTTGAGACCAGCCTGGCCAACATGGTGAAACACCGTCTCTACTAAAAATACAAAAATTAGCCAGGCATGGTGGCGCATGCCTATAATCCCAGCTATTTGGTAGACTGAGGCATGAGAATTGCTTGAACCCAGGAGGCAAAGGTTGCAGTGAGCTGAGATCGTGCCGTTATACTCCAGCCTGGGCAACAGAGTGAGACCCTGTCTCAAAAAATAAATAAATGAATAATAAAAACATCCCCAGTTACCTATAAACACATGATCTTATTAGACAATCTATTTTCATTGTATCTTTGGCCCAAAAATTGTTTAATAAAATTACGGTTATAGTAAATTACATAAATTAAACAAGTAATTGCATCCACAAATGTAAACAGTATTGGCAGAATGATACTGTCTTCAAACTGGACAATGTTTAAAAATATTTATATATATTTTTGACGTGAGAGCTAGCAAGTGAGTATTTTATAGTTGGAAAGTCCTTAAATTCTCACCTAGAAAAATCTCTCAGGTTTATTTAAACAAAAACAGTCTAAATATATGGCACCAAAAAAAGTTTAAACCTAAAAAACCTTGGAAATTTTTAAAACACAAGGATAAGCCAAGGTAGTTCTTGCATACACAAACAAAAACTGAGCATGTCTGCAATATTAATAAGAGGTAAGGTAGAATTCAAGGTAAAATGAGCTAAATAGGACATAGAAGGTCACGTTTTAATGGTAAAATGTAAAATCTACAGTGATGATATGAATGTCACAAACTGCAAAGCATTAAAATGTATTAAATGAAAAGTCTTGTAAATCAAGAAAAATTGAGAGGACATAAGCAGTGGAGGCTTTAGTGCATCTCTTCTGCTCTTAATCAGATCAAGAAGGGCCCACTTAATAAGGATAAAGAAAATCTAAGTAATATAATAATTGGATTATTTCAATAATTACACAGTACCTATTAAATTTCCTACTCCACACATGATCTATATCTTCTTCAACATGCCCACAGAACACTCAAAAGAGCTCACTATGTGTTAGGCAGAAAGAATACATCTAAAGAGAGAGAGAATATAATATGGACCACATTCTTTGATCATAAAGGAATACATAAGAAATTAATCAAAATAGAAAACAAAAACAACTACTTAAGAATCTATGTCACTTTCCTAAATTTCACTCTTAGAGCCAAATGCAAAATTAATGAATAGCTGGAAAATAATTAAGAAAGGGTAAATAAATACACAAAATTGAGTATGGGTTATTGGAAGAAGGTAGGGCATATACATTAATCCTAAATTAGAAAATGTTATCTTTGGCCAGGCACGGTGGCTCACACCTGTAATCCCAGCACTTTGGGAGGCTGAAGCAGGCGGATCACAAGGTCAGGATATCGAGACCATCCTGGCTAACAGGGTGAAACCCTGTCTCTACTAAAAATACAAAAAATTAGCTGGACATGGTGGCAGACGCCTGTAGTCCCAGGTACTCGGGAGGCTGAGGCAGGAGAATGACGTGAACCCGGGAGGCAGAGCTTGCAGTGAGCCGAGATCACGCCACTGCACTCCAGCCTGGGCGACAGAGTGAGACTCCGTCTCAAAACAACAACAACAACAAAAAAGAAAATATTACCTTTAATGCTTGCTGCAACTTGAATAGGAGATAAACCCATTGGTACTCATTTGCAAGAGAAGGCAATGTCAGCAGCTGGTGTAACTTCACATTAGAAGACCTTCTAGCGAAAAAATGTAGTGTCTTGTCCTATCAAAACAAGATGTGGTCTCTTAGCTTTCATGTATACCTTTGTACTACATCTTGCTCAGTAGCTCTTGCTTTTTTTCCTGTTTCTGTAGAAACAGAAAGAAACCAGCAGCAAGGTTATCCTCCATTCTTTCTTTGTTACATCAAAATCAATGGTTCTAGAAATGAGTAGCTTCTTAACTATGCCAAAGAAGACCAGTCATGCAGGGTCAAAACTAATTAGATCAGTAATTTTAAAAGATGGGCTTCAGCAGTTGTGATATTAAAAAATAAGTATCGAATTAGTGTTATAACAACCAAAGAATCATCAGTCAGGGATTGAGAAAACTCTGCATAAAAAAAACCAACGAGTCTTAAAAATTTTCCAAAAATTGATTTGTAACTCTCTGCTACATATATAAATTAACATGAGTTACTACACAGAAATGTATGTGATATTTGTTTGTATTCATAGAAAAATAAGGGAAATATTTCTTTTAATTTTTTTCACAAGTATGTAAGTTGCTTGTCAGCATATGACATTCTTTTTCTTTATTTCTCTGTTGCCTAGAACAATATCTCGTAATTTATAACAAGTAAATAAATGGTGCATATATAAAATAATAAATAAATTAGTTAAATCTTTAACTCTTGGGGACAACATAATGGCAAAGTTTGAGTAGTAACTGGTAAAGCATATTCCTTTGATGCAAACAGGCAAATCAACAATATCAAAATGGCATGTGTGAGACAAATTTCCTCCAGAATTTTGGCGGGATAAAGAGATGAGTGGTCCATTTTATCTTACAGTTCTCCAATAGCTATAGGAGGACATAAAAAGGATATTCAATTCAAGTGACTAGGGTCTGTGCTTTTTCTGCTCCCAAGTTGCTCCTAAAAGGATACAATTCACATTCAATTCACTACTATTTCTCAGAAGAGCTTTTGGGATTTATATTAAGAATCTATTTATGGCCGGGCGCGGTGGCTCCCGCCTGTAATCCCAGCACTTTGGGAGGCCGAGACGGGCGGATCACGAGGTCAGGAGATCGAGACCATCCTGGCTAACACGGTGAAACCCCGTCTCTACTAAAATAAAGTACAAAAAACTAGCCAGGCGAGGTGGCGGGCGCCTGTAGTCCCAGCTACTTGGGAGGCTGAGGCAGGAGAATGGCGTGAACCCGGGAGGCGGAGCTTGCAGTGAGCTGAGATCCGGCCACTGCACTC
>NC_045451.1:38961100-39079437 GCF_002776525.5 Piliocolobus tephrosceles
TAAGTCAACTTTAAATCTGTTGCATGAATAAACCACAAAGAAGGGGCAGGTCAGATATGCTCTGGTAGGGTGGGGAGGCAGGCAGGAGGTCAAGGCAATGGTGAGAGCTAGGACAGAAAGTGTAGAGGTTATGCAGCCCACCAAGCGGGACCTCCACCAACATCCTCAGAGCTGGAGAAATTCCCAGCTAAATAGAGTTAAGGAGCTCATGCTTATGTTATAGTCCCCTTCAAAGAACACAGGGAGCCATCTTGCACCTGCTGGTTTCAATAGGCACAACTTCAGCAATAGAGCATAGCCCCTGCTCACTCCTATTCTCTCTTTCTTTCTCACTTTTACACTTTTTCTCTCTATTTGCTAAATAACTTGCAATGAGAAATATTAACTTCATTTTGGTTGCCCTTTGCATAAAAAGTCAATCACTAAACTATGCTAATCACCGTAATAGGACTTACACACTTAACAAAGCATTACGATGTACAATTCCACAAAAATTTTGCCTGTACTCTATCGACTGCATCATTTATGTTGTTTGTAAGCCCTAGAATCTATTACCTTAAATGTGCATAGTAAGACTGGACAATATCTGTAACTTAGCAACTGTTTCAAGCAAGCATTTAAGAACCATTGCAAGAAGATTTAAAAAAGCCAATTGACGGATACTCATTTGTCCTTTAAGATGTAGCCCATGACAATTTGGATCCTCAGACATTCTTACCGATTCTGAGCCAGATAGAACAACTTCATTCCCCAGCATGACTACTCAGATTTCTGAGGGTAAGTGAGCATGATGTGTGATTCTTTATAACCACAGATGATACTTTCAAATCAAGGATTGCAAGCAAGGAAAATATAATTATTACCAGATCATATGCCTTGCTTATGCTAGAATATGCAGTACAGTGAGGGCCATTCGGGAAATCATACATGAAATTCGTACATATCTAGTGGACTTTTCTGGATGCTATCTTCCTCCTCTCTCCTTCCCTCCCTTCCTTTCTTCCATCCTTCCCTGCTTCCCTTCTTTCCCCCTCTTTTCTTCCCTCCCACCTTTCTTCCTCCATCCCAGGTCCCCTCCCTCCCTCCCTCTCACATCCTCCTTTCTTCCTTCCATTCCTTCCTGCTGTCTTTCCTTTCCTTCTGTCCCTCCTCCCTCACTCTCTCCCTTTCTTTCTTTCCCCCTTTCTGCTTCCCTTTTTTCTTTCTTCTCTTCTTCCCTTCCTTCTGCCTTTCTCTCTCCCTTCTTCCCTCCCTCCTTTCCTGTAAGGGTAAATAAGCACATAAATTTTCAGACACTGACATTGAGCACCATGCTTTATGAACTTTTCTTCTGGGACTTTAAGGACTACACATTTATTGCTTTTGTACACTGAAACTATTATTTTTCTTTGCTAAGTTAGCCTTTCAGACAATTTTAAGATTTAATTTAAACTTTGCGTCTCATTCTAGGTCACTGTTATCCTTTTTTGTATGCTGAACTCACAGAACCTGAGAATCTATATTTGGCAACCCATCATCAGCTATCAGGGTTGTCAATTTTAAGTCTTTTTCATATTATCATTTTCCATATTCATTCCTTGCTTATGTAACAGAAAAATTTAATGTGTTTCTATTTGATACATATGTGTCCCACTATGCCTAGTGCAACACCAATGTTGCAACACCTAATAAGTGCTTATGGCCTAGGATAATTGATTGTCTATGAAGCTGCCTGGGTTCACACATTAGTGACACTCAGGAAGGAATAAAATAAGAAATGCTGAGCCACGATTTTACACTTCTTCGGGGATCCTGTAGACAATTAAAAGTTAAGGAGACCATAAGAGGAACGATTGATAGATTTAATTTTATGAAAATTACAAAGTAGTGTACCCCAAAATAATAATAATTAAGTCAAATTGTGAACAGAAAAATTAACTACATATAAGACAAATAATTTTAAATATTATTTATATACATAAAGAAATATCAATAATTTAGAAATAAATATTAGGATTATTTTACATCTGTGGAATACATAAATACATAAATAGACTAAGATCCATACCCACGTTGTGCTTATAGTCTGGAAGAGAAATGCAGAATACATTGTATAAATAAGTAAACTCTAAGGTAGTCCTGTTTTCTTACTGTGGTCCTGTGGTCTGGGTCCTTGGAAACAGGACTACCTTAGAAAATAGGACTACCTTTAAAGGATGCTATTTGCTTAGAAAACAAACATTCTGATATTCTTTCACATTACATGCACACACACAAACACACACACACACACACACAGAAACAAAAACTCCTTGAGGTGGGACCTGACAGAACACTGGTGAGAAGTACTAACCAGTATCTACACTTCAGGTACAGCCAATTAGTGTCATCACTCTGCGTGGGAATGAGATGGTCAGGCAGGAATGTGCAGCACAACTGTATTTTTTGAAACAAAGCTGTTACCTCTTTAGAGCAAAAGACATTAGGGCATGCGAGCAGGAGATGAAGAGGGTAAGTTATTTTGTCAGAATAAAAGATAATAGATTAATGCTCTATTCCTCTTCTGAGACAGTGAACCATAATTAATGATATAAAAAGTACTCTTCATAGCTATATTGTGTCCTTTTTGAATTCCTTGAAAAATGACACTCTGCAAATGGGATGGCACACATAGTAAATTTCAGTTAGTCAAACTCTAAAGTTTGTAGGTAAATGAGAGATGAAAGTATATTTTGCCTCAACCTGTTTAGTTCGGACACTAAAACACAAAACCTCCACCAAAGCAAAAATTCTTTTTACTCAAAGATGAAATTTTCATTTAAAGTAAATTATGCCATTTTGGTTATATTATGCCAACATTTTACTAAATTAGAATATCCTAAGTCTCTGTGAGACTGGATTGGCTAGGAATACATCACTGTAGATAGCCCAAGCAAGAGAGAACATGAACAAGCTCTGTCCTAGACTAAAATTTCAATAACCATTCAAGAGAACAGGATATCCAACTGTGAATTTCTAAGGTGGCAATATGAAATACGTCTTATAAAATGATTGGTCTATGTTTCAAAGAAAATTTCTTCTCTTGAAACCTGAGCAAAGTACTTGAGGCTTTTCACAAGTACAGCATATAGAATATTAATACTTTCCTATCAGTTCTTCAATTTACTCCAGTAAGATGGAGAAAAATCTCATTTTAAAGGAATCAGCCACATTTTTAAAGAGAAGCAGCTGATTTTCTTTGACATATTTAGGTTTATTGAAAGTCCTCTCATCATGCTAGGTGAAATAGTTAAATAGTAACAGATCTTTCATATGAACATCAGATTTAGTTTTAAAAGCCCTCTGGTGAAGCGCAGAATGCTCCAATTTAACTAACATTTATAACTATACTACTTTTATGAGGAAAAATATCATTATTTGAGTTTCAATTAGTAAACATTTCTGAGGTTCAATCAAAGCTTCTCAGAGAATAAATACTTCCAACCAAAGGGCACACTGAGATTTTTAGAGCAATTCTTCTCAAACTGCAGGTTTGAGTGATGCACGAGACAGAGTTTGAGTGACCCATGGCCCCACATGAAATCAATTTGTGAATTAAAACAGTATTGCTTCTTTACTGAAGAGTAATGCAATTTGATCAAACAGAACAGAATAGAACACAAAAGATAGAATAGAATAGAAAATAGGAATAGATCATAATTTATCACATATAAAGAAGGTAATTACAATCACAGGAAATAGATGTGGTAGGGGGCATGGTGGGAGGAGAATGGCATATAGAATTCTCAGTGTTTGTTCTAATGTTCATTAGAAGGTAATGAACACAAAGAATGAGTTTACTTCTGAACATTCCAAGATGCAGTGTTGTTTTAAATAAGAAGACAGAAACACGTATTTACGTGAAATGCTAGCAGTACCTAGTTTCTACATTAATCCAATAAGCACTGACAGGATGGCCACTTGCTGAGCCGTCTGCTGCTGCTGGAGTCCTAAAGCTGGCAGGGTCACATACCCTCTCTTCAAGGAGACCATTGCAATGAAGGAGATCACCTTCTATACCCTCTTGGTTATTTTGTTACTGACCACTGGCTCTTAGACTCTTCCTGCAATGGAAATTGACATGAGGCCAAGCAAGATTTCCCGAACAAGATTCACTGGGGTTTATGCTAGAGCACAAAGGAAACAGCACAGGAGGAGAAAGGGTTCTCCAGCTGGCTCTCTAAAGAGGGCCACCCAGGGCCTTTTATTGGACAGAGTAAGGAGTTTGATGTCAAGGATCTGCCTTCTGGGGTGATCCTTCCCTTCTTCCTGGATGTGGTATTGAAGTCTCAGTGCATGCTCAGTGGGTTCAAGATGACAGTGTTACTCATTACTGCCACCCCAGGAAGGTTGTATAAGGATCATTCCTGGGTCTCCTGCACATGTGAGTGGTAGAGTCAACTGTCTTGGTGAAAACTTTTGTTCAAATGTTGCTTATCTTAGCTTCTTAGCTGGGAATGCAGGATCTTGTGGTTAACAAGTATGGTACATATGTTGGGGGGTGTGTGATGGTTAATATTAGGAGTCAACTTGATTGCATTGAGGGATGTCTAGATGGCTGATATTGTTTCTGGGTATGTTTGTGAGGGTGCTGCCAGAGGAGATTGACATTTGAGTTCGTGTACTGTGAGAGGTAGACCTAACCTCAATGTGGGTGGGCATCATCCAATCGGCTACCAACGCAACTGGAACAAAGAAAGCAGGAGAAGATGAGATAAGTTTGCTTGCTTAGTCTTCTGGTTCTTTCTTTTTCACATGCATGATGTTTGCTTCCTTCCACTCCTCCTGCCCTTGGACATCAGACTCCAGGATCTTCAGACTTTGACCCTGAAACTTGCACCAGCATCTTCCCTGGAGCTCTTGGGCCTTCTGCTGCAGACTTAAGGCTACGCTGTCGGCTTCCCTGGTTTTGAGGCCTTCGGACTTGTACTGAGCCACTACTGGCTTCTCCCTTTCCCCAACTGTGGCCAGCCAGTTATGGAACTTTACTTTGTAATCACATGAGCTAATTCTCTATTATAAACTCCCTTTTATATATTCATATGCTCTACTGGTTCTGACCAATAGGACAGTAAGACAGGGTTCTCTATCTGGAGAACTCTGACTAATATGGGGGGCAGAGGGTGGGAGCTAGTCCCATCCCTACTATGTCTCATTTCCGTCTGAGAGATATTACCCTCCTTATTCTTTTCTTTTTCTTTTTCTTTTTCTTTTCTATTTTCTTTTTGATGGAGTCTCACTCTGTCACCCAGGCGGCTGGAGTGCAGTGGCGCGATCTCGATTCACTGCAAGCTCCACCTCCCAGGTTCATGCCATTCTCCTGCCTCAGCCTCCCGAATAGCTGGGACTACAAGTGCCTGCCACCATGCCTATTTTTTTTGTACTTTTAGTAGAGACAGGGTTTCACCGTGTTAGCCAGGATGGTCTTGATCTCCTGACCTCGTGATCTGCTCTTCTCAGCCTCCCAAAGTTCTGGTATTACAGGTGTGAGCCACCGTGCCCAGCTTATTCTCCTTATTCTTAAGAAGAAGGGGTGGGGGTCGGTCAGAGGTCTCATCTTCTGAGCTGCTTTCTGCTGAAAAGAGTAATCATCTCCACTTACCTTTGGAGGTTCTAAAAACCCCTTGCTGACTGACCTACTGATTTAGATTATTAAGGACTCAGGTTTTCCTGGGATGGTATGGGTTAGAATTCTTGTGTCACCATTAGCTTGACTTGAAACTGTTGAAGCCTGGCAAACACAAACTTTACCAAAAGGTTAAAAGGACCCACATAGCCACATAACCACAACAGAATGTTCACTAAGGATATAAAGAAAGGCAAAAATGAAGCAACATCTGGTAAGTGCCCTTCAGTGGAGTCCCAGACGATTTGAGCAGTGGGATTATTAAAGTTATGTAACCATGTAACCTGTTGGAGGATGACATCAGCCCTTTGTTCCATCTCCCCAGAAACATTAATGAAGAAACAACAAGAGGTATTTGCAACAGCACATACTTCTACTTTTCAGCCAGTAGGTAATCCAAGGATAATCAATCATCTAAGACCATCAAAGCCAGATAACCTAATGATTTTTGTATGAGTTTAAAATCCCGTCCTGTTTTGGCTGCCACCATGGAGACATGGCTGTGACATATTATATGATGACATCATGTTAAATTATTCTCCCGGCTAATTCCACCAGTGAATCAACCAAGGTGACTATTCTGGCAATCAGCAGCTCCATTGCTCATCTGTACCTTCTTGGTGACAGCTGAGTGCTATGGGGGTTATTGGAGAATACTTTGATATTCTTAGGAGGAAGAGGAGTGTGACCTAATCCACAGTTCAATTGCTACTTATATGATTGGTATCAAGACATTAAACTTCTATCCCTTTCCCATTTGCCATTCCCAAGAACATCAGTCCATTAGCTAAGCATAAGAGTACTGGGTAGGAAGAGATGGTAACTAAGGGACCCAAGGATGGGTGATTAGAAGGCAGCCATAAGAAGTACTTGTCATTGTCTCCCTGGTTTTCAGTGTCAGAAGACAAGGATATCTGTGATCCCATGTGACAACCCATGATATAATTTGGATATTTGTTCCTGCCAAATCTCAGGTTGAAATATCATTTCTGGCCAGACATGGTGGCTCATGCCTATAATCTCAGCATTTTGGGAGGCTGAGGTAGGAAGGATTGCTTGAGGCCAGGAATTCGAGACCACCCTGGCCAACACAGTGAGACTCCATAAATTATAAAAAAAAAAAAAAAAAAGAAACATAATCCCCAATGTTGGAGATGGAGCCTGGTGGAAGATGTTTAGGTAATGGGGGCAAATCTCTCGTGGCTTGCTCTCATAATACTGGGTGAGTTCTCACAAGTTCTGGTTGCTTAAAAGTTTGTGGTACCAAAAAAGGCAGAGAAACCTCTGCAGACACAAACGACTCTGTCTGACAGCTTTGAAGAGAGCAGTGGATCTCCCAACATGGAGGTTGAGATCTGAGAAGGGACAGACTGCCTGCTCAAGTGGGTCCCTGACCCCTGAGTAGCCTAACTAGGAGACATCCCCCACTAGGGGCAGACTGACACCCCACACCTCACACGGTGGAGTACACCCCGAGAGGAAGTTTCCAAAGTAAGAATCAGACAGGTACACTCGCTGTTCAGCAATATTCTATCTTCTGCAGCCTCTGCTGCTGATACCCAGGCAAACAGGGTCTGGAGTGGACCTCAAGCAATCTCCAACAGACCTACAGCTGAGGGTCCTGACTGTTAGAAGGAAAACTATCAAACAGAAAGGACTCCTACACCAAAACCCCATCAGTACGTCACCATCATCATAGACCAGAGGCAGATAAAACCACAAAGATGGGGGAAAAGCAGGGCAGAAAAGCTGGAACAAAAAATAAGAGAGCATCTCCCCCTCCAAAGGAGCGCAGCTTATCACCAGCAACGGATCAAAGCTGGACGGAGAATGACTTTGACGAGATGAGAGAAGAAGGCTTCAGTCCATCAAACTTCTCAGAGCTAAAGGAGGAATTACGTACCCAGCGCAAAGAAACTAAAAATCTTGAAAAAAGAGTGGAAGAATTGATAGCTAGAATAATTAATGCAGAGAAGGTCATAAACGAAATGACAGAGATGAAAAACATGTCACGAGAAATACGGGACAAATGCACAAGCTTCAGTAACCGACTCGATCAACTGGAAGAAAGAGTATCAGCGATTGAGGATCAAATGAATGAAATGAAGCAAGAAGAGAAACCAAAAGAAAAAAGAAGAAAAAGAAATGAACAAAGCCTGCAAGAAGTATGGGATTATATAAAAAGACCAAATCTACGTCTGATTGGGGTGCCTGAAAGTGAGGGGGAAAATGGAACCAAGTTGGAAAACACTCTTCAGGATATCATCCAGGAGAACTTCCCCAACCTAGTAGGGCAGGCCAACATTCAAATTCAGGAAATACAGAGAACGCCACAAAGATACTCCTCCAGAAGAGCAACTCCAAGACACATAATTGCCAGATTCACCAAAGTTGAAATGAAGGAAAAAATCCTAAGGTTAGCCAGAGAGAAAGGTCGGGTTACCCACAAAGGGAAGCCCATCAGACTAACAGCAGATCTCTCAGCAGAAACTCTACAAGCCAGAAGAGAGTGGGGGCCAATATTCAACATTCTTAAAGAAAAGAATTTTAAACCCAGCATTTCATATCCAGCCAAACTAAGTTTCATAAGTGAAGGAGAAATAAAATCCTTTACAGATAAGCAAATGCTTAGAGATTTTGTCACCACCAGGCCTGCCTTACAAGAGACCCTGAAGGAAGCACTAAACATGGAAAGGAACAACCGGTACCAGCCATTGCAAAAACATGCCAAAATGTAAAGACCATAGAGGCTACGAAGAAACTGCATCAGCTAACGAGCAAAATAACCGGTTAATATCATAATGGCAGGATCAAGTTCACACATAACAATATTAACCTTAAATGTAAATGGACTAAATGCTCCAATTAAAAGATACAGACTGGCAAATTGGATAAAGAGTCAAGACCCATCAGTCTGCTATATTCAGGAGACCCATCTCACATGCAGAGACATACATAGGCTCCAAATAAAGGGATGGAGGAAGATCTACCAAGCAAATGGAGAACAAAAAAGAGCAGAGGTTGCAATACTATTCTCTGATAAAACAGACTTTAAACCATCAAAGATCAAAAGAGACAAAGAATGCCATTACATAATGGTAAAGGGATCAATTCAACAGGAAGAGCTAACTATCCTAAATATATATGCACCCAATACAGGAGCACCCAGATTCATAAAGCAAGTCCTTAGAGACTTACAAAGAGACTTAGACTCCCATACAATAATAATGGGAGACTTTAACACCCCACTGTCAACATTAGACAGATCAATGAGACAGAAAGTTAACAAGGATATCCAGGAATTGAACTCATCGCTGCAGCAAGCAGACCTAATAGACATCTATAGAACTCTCCACCCCAAATCAACAGAATATACATTCTTCTCAGCACCACATCACACTTATTCCAAAATTGACCACATAATTGGAAGTAAAGCACTCCTCAGCAAATGTACAAGAACAGAAATTATAACAAACTGTCTCTCTGACCACAGTGCAATCAAACTAGAACTCAGGACTAAGAAACTCAATCAAAACCGCTCAACTACATGGAAACTGAACAACCTGCTCCTGAATGACTACTGGGTACATAATGAAATGAAGGCAGAAATAAAGATGTTCTTTGAAACCAATGAGAACAAAGATACAACATACCAGAATCTCTGGGACACATTTAAAGCAGTGTGTAGAGGAAAATTTATAGCACTAAATGCCCACAAGAGAAAGCTGGAAAGATCTAAAATGGACACTCTAACATCACAATTAAAAGAACTAGAGAAGCAAGAGCAAACACACTCAAAAGCTAGCAGAAGGCAATAAATAACCAAGATCAGAGCAGAACTGAAGGAGATAGAGACACAAAAAACCCTCCAAAAAATCAGTGATTCCAGGAGTTGGTTTTTTGAAAAGATCAACAAAATTGACAGACCGCTAGTAAGACTAATAAAGAAGAAAAGAGAGAAGAATCAAAGAGACACAATAAAAAATGATAAAGGGGATATCACCAACGACCCTACAGAAATACAAACTACCATCAGAGAATACTATAAGCACCTCTGCGCAAATAAACTAGAAAATCTAGAAGAAATGGATAATTACCTGGACACTTACACTCTTCCAAGACTAAACCAGGAAGAAATTGAATCCCTGAATAGACCAACAGGAGGCTCTGAAATTGAGGCAATAATTAATAGCCTACGAACCAAATAAAGTCCAGGACCAGATGGATTCACAGCTGAATTCTACCAGAGGTGCAAAGAGGAGCTGGTACCATTCCTTCTGAAACTATTCCAATCTATAGAAAAAGAGGGAATCCTCCCTAACTCATTTTATGAGGCCAACATCATCCTGATACCAAAGCCTGGCAGAGACACAACAAAAAAAGAGAATTTTAGACAATATCCCTGATGAACATGGATGCAAAAATCCTCAATAAAATACTGGCAAACCGGATCCTGCAGCACATCAAAAAGCTTATCCACCATGATCAAGTGGGCTTCATCCCTGGGATGCAAGGCTAGTTCAACATTCGCAAATCAATAAACATAATCCAGCATATTAACAGAACTAAAGACAAGAACCACATGATTATCTCAATAGATGCAGAAAAGGCTTTTGACAAAATTCAACAGCCCTTCATGCTAAAAATGCTCAATAAATTTGGTATTGATGGAACGTACCTCAAAATAATAAGAGCTATTTATGACAAACCCACAGCCAATATCATACTGAATGGGCAAAAACTGGAAAAATTCCCTTTGAAAACTGGCACAAGACAGGGATGCCCTCTCTCTCCACTCTTATTCAACATAGTGTTGGAAGTTCTGGCTAGGGCAATCAGGCAAGAGAAAGAAAGAAAGGGTATTCAGTTAGGAAAAGAAGAAGTCAAATTGTCCCTGTTTGCAGATGACATGATTGTATATTTAGAAAACCCCATTGTCTCAGCCCAAAATCTCCTTAAGCTGATAAGCAACTTCAGCAAAGTCTCAGGATACAAAATTAATGTGCAAAAATCACAAGCATTCTTATACACCAGTAACAGACAAACAGAGAGCCAAATCATGAATGAACTTCCATTCACAATTGCTTCAAAGAGAATAAAATACGTAGGAATCCAACTTACAAGGGATGTAAAGGACCTCTTCAAGGAGAACTACAAACCACTGCTCAGTGAAATAAAAGAGGACACAAACAAATGGAAGAACATACCATGCTCATGGATAGGAAGAATCAATATCGTGAAAATGGCCATACTGCCCAAGGTTATTTATGGATTCAATGCCATCCCCATCAAGCTACCAATGAGTTTCTTCACAGAATTGGAAAAAACTACTTTAAAGTTCATATGGAACCAAAAAAGAGCCCGCATTGCCAAGACAATCCTAAGTGAAAAGAACAAAGCTGGAGGCATCACGCTAGCTGACTTCAAACTATACTACAAGGCTACAGTAACCAAAACAGCATGGTACTGGTACCAAACAGAGCTATAGACCAATGTAACAGAACAGAGTCCTCAGAAATAATACCACACATCTACAGCCATCTGATCTTTGACAAACCTGAGAGAAACAAGAAATGGGGAAAGGATTCCCTATTCAATAAATGGTGCTGGGAAAATTGGCTAGCCATAAGTAGAAAGCTGAAACTGGATCCTTTCCTTACTCCTTATACGAAAATTAATTCAAGATGGATTAGAGACTTAAATGTTAGACCTAATACCATAAAAACCCTAGAAGAAAACCTAGGTAGTACCATTCAGGACATAGGCATGGGCAAGGACTTCATGTCTAAAACACCAAAAGCAACGGCAGCAAAAGCCAAAATTGACAAATGGGATCTAATTAAACTAAAGAGCTTCTGCACAGCAAAGAAACCACCATCAGAGTGAACAGGCAACCTACGGAATGGGAGAAAATTTTTGCAATCTACTCATCTGACAAAGGGCTAATATCCAGAACCTACAAAGAACTCAAACAAATTTACAAGAAAAAAACAAACAACCCCATCAAAAAGTGGGGAAAGGATATGAACAGACATTTCTCAAAAGAAGACATTCATACAGCCAACAGGCACATGAAAAAATGCACATCATCACTGGCCATCAGAGAAATGCAAATCAAAACCACAATGAGATACCATCTCACACCAGTTAGAATGGCAATCATTAAAAAGTCAGGAAACAACAGGTGCCTGAGAGGATGTGGAGACATAGGAACACTTTTACACTGTTGGTGGGATTGTAAACTAGTTCAACCATTATCGAAAACAGTATGGTGATTCCTCAAGGATCTAGAACTAGATGTACCATATGACCCAGCCATCCCATTACTGGGTATATACCCAAAGGATTATAAATCATGCTGCTATAAAGACACATGCACACGTATGTTTATTGCGGCACTATTCACAATAGCAAAGACTTGGAATCAACCCAAATGTCCATCAGTGACAGACTGGATTAAGAAAATGTGGCACAAATACACCATGGAATACTATGCAGCCATAAAAAAGGATGAGTTTGTGTCCTTTGTAGGGACATGGATGCAGCTGGAAACCATCATTCTTAGCAAACTATCACAAGAACAGAAAACCAAACACTGCATGTTCTCACTCATAGGAGGGAACTGAACAATGAGATCACTTGGACTTGGGAAGGAGAACATCACACACCGGGGCCTATCATGGGGAGGGGGGAGGGGGAGGGGGGGGACGGATTGCATTGGGAGTTACACCTGATGTAAATCACGAGTTGATGGGTGCTGACGAGTTGATAGGTGCAGCACACCAACATGGCACAAGTATACATATGTAACAAACCTGCACGTTATGCACATGTACCCTAGAACTTGAAAAAAAAAAAAAAAAAAAAAGTTTGTGGTACCTCTCGTTCCCTTGCTACTGCTCTAACCATGTGATGTACCTGCTCCCCCTCACCTTCTGCTATGAGCAAAAAATCCCTGAGGCCTTCCTGGAAGCCAGGCAGATGCTGGTGTCATGCTTCCTATACAGTCTGCAGAACCATAAGCCAATTAAACCTCTTTTCTTTATAAATTACTCAATCTCAGTTATCTCTTTATAGCAATGTAAGAAAAACCTAATACAACCCAGGTAGCTTGCCACCAAGGCTGTACCCTCTGGAACTCATGCCATGTCCCAGTTGCAGTTGGAAATCATGCACATAAAAAGGGACAGAGCTCAGGGGTGAGGTTAATCACATCTTTTGGTGAGCAGGTGCGGTTAAGGGTACTGGGTATGTAGCTCCCTCTGGTAGTATAGTTACAGATGGGTATCCTGTAAAAAGCACAAGAGTTGTTACATTAGGGTAGCTTGGGATCTACATTGGCATACCAGGTCTCAACTGATGGATTAAACATGTTATAATTCTCAGGTTAATGGATGTTGAGAGGATGAGATGGACTAGGTTCACAAGAGATTTATTGGCTCTGTAAATAGGGTGCTTTTGGACCAGGGACCATTCTGCTGGGTGCTCCCACCAGACATTTTTCTATGCCTCCCCATTGACTTGTTAATGACATATGCAATAGTCTGATAAATATTTGGTGTGTGCTGAGACAATGTTTGAGTAAGGTGGAACAAAGAATTTCCCAAGCTTTGTTTATTCCATATTACCATAGGGGAAAATGCAAGCACCAGGACAAGAAGTAGCAAGGTCAGTTCCTTATATTCAGCAAGGACAAAAGAGATATTTACCAGGGGAGGGGACTAAGCAAAGTGATAAAACAGCAGCAGCAAAATAACCAGTATCATAAAAGAAGCTATCAGTCTCAGGCCCAGCCACCGCATTACTTATCTGTTTGTGAGATGACCCTCTTGAACAGCTACTTAAGGCCCTCCACTGGCTCACAGGAATAAGACGGACTTTTCAAGCATGCCTGAAAATATTCAGCAGAAAAGAGTTTTAATCTGGAAAGGTGTGCCCACCTAGGCATTCCTTGTAAATTGACTGTAGTTGGAGTGGCCAGGATCACTCAGTAAGGACCTTTTCATTTAAGTAATAGTTGGTCCTCCGGGGAGCCCACCTTCCAAGTCTTAAGGAAGACCTGATCTCCTGGGTTAATCTGGATAGAGGCTGCCCCATTTCTGGCAGGGGATGGCAGAATGTTATTTCCTTATTCCAAGAGTGCCTTCTGGACCTGCCCTGAAAACATTAGGTGTTGTAGATTTTGATCCAATTCTCCATCTAACAGAAGATTAGTAGTGAGAAAGGGCATCCCATAAATTATTTCAGAAGGACTGAGATTCAGGATTCCATAAGGGATTGTGCAGATTCTGAGAAGTGTGACTGAAGCATTTAATCCACAGTTTATGGGTCTCTTGAAAAAGCTTTGCTAGGATCCTTTTAAGATGATTCATCTTTTTAACTATCTCTGATGATTGGGAATGCCAAGATGTGTGAATTTTGTAGTCTATCCCTAAGGCAGTTGTGAGGCACTGGGTAATCTTAGCAACAAAGGAAGGTCAGCCATCACTCTGGAGAGAACTGGGAAGTCTGAACTGGTATACTATCTTCTTTAACAAGGGTTTACAGCCTTCCACTGCTTCCTCTGTGTGGGTGAAAAAAGCTTGGCTCAACCACAAACACTAGGAGGTACATGTATCCTGACTTCGAGGGCAGTTGAGTGAAATCTTCTTGTCAGTCCTCTCCTGAATATGTTCCTCTATGCTGAACTAACTTAAAGAGGGAGGCATAGGATGAGTTTAGGGGTTAGGTACCCAACTCACAGGCAAAGATCACCCATTTTACAGTCTTTCTATGTCCTTGTCCAGTAATTATTCTATGGACTATGTCTCATAGAACATCCCTCTCATAATGAGTGGCATCATGGAGATGCTTGATGAGCTTCCATTGTTCAAATCCAAGGATACAGGTCTTACCATTGTCTGTGAACCATCCAATAATATCTGCCTATATCTCCATCTCTCAGAATTCTTCCCTTCTTGCTGTGAAGATAGCAGGCAACTGGGGAGTTTAGAGGGGATTACTATTACGGCCAGGGCACTCTTAGGTTCTTGAGGCTGAGTTGCCTGCTTTGTAGCCCTATTGGTCCTATTGTTCCCTTGGCTAATGAGGAACACATCTCTCTGATGGCCCTTACAGTGAATGATTGCCACTTGGTGAAGAATCTGCACTGCTTCCAAGAGAAGCAAGATTAGATCTTGATGCTTGATTGGGGAGTTTTTCGCTGTTAATACTTCCCTCTCCTTCCATATGGCTGTGTGGGTGTGCAGCATGAAAAACTCACACTTTGAATCAGTACATAAGTTTAACCTTTTGCTTTCTCCCAGTTTAAAGCTCTGATTAAGGCAGTCGGTGCTCCTTTCTATGCTGAGGTATGAGAAGAAAGGGCTTTTGCCTCTATAACCTCATTTAGACTCACTACTGCATATCCTGCCTTCCTAGTCCCTTCTCCCATAAAACTACTACCATAAATATAATATTCTGCCTCTGGATTATTAAGGGTCTTATCCTGTAAGTTGGGTCTGCTGGAGTATTTTTGTTCAATGGCTTTTATGCATTGATGCTATAAAGCCTCATCATCTACAGATGGGAATAGGGTGCCCCGGGTCAAAGTCTGTTATACCCTCAGAGTGATGTTAGGGGTGTCTCATAAAAGAGCTTGGTATTTGGTCAGCCTCCCTCCAGTGAGTCTATGGTGTCCT
The DNA here is from genome assembly GCF_002776525.5 of Piliocolobus tephrosceles. NCBI lineage: Eukaryota > Metazoa > Chordata > Mammalia > Primates > Cercopithecidae > Piliocolobus > Piliocolobus tephrosceles. The sequence continues at coordinate 38,976,425 of NC_045451.1, forward strand.
TTGACTTCCAATGAAGTTTGAACCTGATGAGGAGTGATGACTTCTATATATTGCCCCAATGTCAACTTGATGGCGTTATTAACCAATAGGGCAGAGGCTACTACCGCCCTCAGGGTAGGCCATCTTTTTATGACTGGATCTAGTTGTTTTAAGAAATAGGCCACTGACCTCTGGGAAGAGCCCAGCTTCTGGGTTAAGACTCTCAGAGCTATTACCAATCTTTCACAAACTTAGAAGGTAAATGGTTTTTCTAAATTTGGTAGCCTTGGAGCTGGGGCTTGACCTCACTCAGATTTTAATGCTTCAAAAGCTTGTTGGCACTCTTTATCCCAGTGCTTAGGGAATCTTTCTTTCCCTTTTATGACCTCAGCAGTTCGGCCATTAGGTTATAATTTGGAATCCAGATGTGTCAGAGAACTGCCATTCCCAAGAAGCCCCAGAGTTGCTGTTTGGTTTGTAGAATCAGCAATAAAATGATTGTCCTTTTTTGACCTGTGGCCAGTATGCAAGCTTCTGGGGTCAGAGTAAATCCCATATATTGAACATTTTGTAAGGAAATCCAGGTCTTGGTTGGGGATGCCTTATGTCCTGTTCAACCAGAACATGTAGGGTTTTAATGATGTTAAAATTTGAATCATGACATGTCTGACTGGCAATTAACAGATCATTAACATATTGACATAAAGTCCCATTTCTCAAATTTAATTTGCTTAACTCCTTCACCAACACATTTCCAAAGAGATGAGAACTGTCTCAAAAACCTTGAGGAAAAAAAAAAAAAAAAAAAAAACCTTGAGGAAGTACGGTTCATGTATATTGGGTGTCTTTCTGGGTATTGGGGTTCTTCCATTCAAAGGCAAAAGAATATTGGAATAGTAGGTATAGGAGCACACAAAAGGCATCTTTTAAGTCTAGCACAGTGTGATACTGAGCATCCCTGGATATCTAGATGAGCAGAATGTATGAGTTCGGAACCATTGGATGGATTGGAATGACTGTCTCATTAACAACCCGCAAGTTCCATACACAATGGTATTCTCCATTAGCTTTCTTAACAGGGAGAATTGGAATATTGCAAGGGGACAGGCAGGATTTAATTAGTCCATGTTTCAAAAATTTGCATAGCAATGGTGGGATCCCTAGTAGTGCTTCAGATTTGAGGGGGTATTATTTTTTCCATGGACAGTACGCACCAGGTTTCAAGCCTATTTTTATTGGCCAATCCCAAGACAACAGTTTCCCATACTGAGGGTCCACTTGTTTCTTGTTGTCTTCAGGAATGTATTTGTTTCAAACTGTGACTGTTCAGGAGTGCCAATAAGTGAATTCCTTGTTCTAGCCCCATTTCTAATTGAATTTTGATCCCTTCCAAGGAAATGGTGGCTCCAATTGTACTTAATAAGTCTCTACCTAACAATAAATTGTGATATTTGGGAACATTCAGGAATGAATGAGCAGTAATAGTAGACCCCGCCTCACAAGCAAGAAGGAAAGTAAGTTGTCTTACTTTAGACCACCTGTCTATCCCTGTTATGCAGCTAAAATTGGAAAGTGGGTGGACAGACAGGGTCAAGAAAGAGTAGGTGATTCCAGCGTCCACAAGGAACTCAGTTCTTCTACCTGCCATGTAGAAGGTGACTTAAGGCTCTGCTAGAAAACTGATGATGGAGCAAGTTAAAGTCAGATCCAGGCAGGCTCTTGAGTCACATTACTCAGTGAAAGTATACCTCTCATCTGAGAGGTTAACAATGAGGGTGGGGTTGCCCAGGGTTGTGGCTAGCCATCCTGATTTAGGATGATTAGGTCATTCCCTCTTTCAATATCACTCCTTCCTGAAATATGCACATTGGTTCTATTCAGTGCTGACTGGGTGCATTCAGTTGTCTGGTCTTCTGGGTCTCGTAGGGTCACCCTTAGATGGCAAACGAATCAGGGAAGCCAACAGCTACTCTTTCTTGGTTAATCTTGTTTCTTTATTAGCTTTCTCTCTCCTGTCCCTATTATTGAAAACCTTAAAAGTCTCTGTCACCAGGGTCAACAGTAGGATCTGGGGTCCTGTTTCTATTCAGCTTTCTCCTGATGTCTGGAACAGACTGAATAATGAAATGTGTGGCAAGCAGTGCCCTCCTGTCTGCTTATTCTGGGACAGCATTGGTGTGTTTTCTGAAAGCCTTCATGATACAGTTGAGGAAAATTGCTGGAATTTTCTCCTCTTTTTCCTGAGTAATCTCTCTAACCTTCATGAGATTTACTATGCACCTGTCCATTGCCTTAGGAATGAGATTTACTATGTACTTGTCCATTGCCTTAGGAAAGTAATAAAATGACCCATTCTAGCTTTGTCACTATCATCTTCATATCAACCTACTCAGATGACAGCCTTGTGGTGGTTCATGGCCACTAGGCAATCTGAATACTTTCTGGCCTTTCTTAGCATGTGGTCCTTTTTATCAAAGGTCAGCAATGTGTCAAAAGCAGTGACATCCTGCCATGTCAATGAGAACATTAGGTTTGATGTAACAAACTCATCTCTAAATTTGTCATAATCTTCTGAAAATCTGATAAACTTTTGGTTTCACATCCCCAATCTACCATCAAAAAGGGAACATGAACTCTTGTAATTTATCTTCTCTCCTCAGTCACTTCTCTAAGGGGAGAATATCCCAGGGCTGGTGACTGGGTAAAAGTAGGTGCCAACTTGGAACCTGATTGGAACCCCACTGATGATGTGCTGGAGCCTGCATACCTTCAGAGGTCTGATTACAGTATGGTTCAGTTCAGGAACCAAATGGGATGGTGGAGTTGGGATTCACTGGGTGGATTGATCAGAGACTGAAAGAGCAGATCTGTTAGCAAGTCTGGTTTAGATTTATTTGGAGGTGGCCAAGGCATGGAGGCCACACACACATACCTGACAGGAATCCCACTATTTTGGATCCTGATATAGTTTTATAAAAGCGTGTACATAGGATACATCCCATATTTTTGGAACATTTTGCCAAACAGGTCCACATGCAAAATGATATTAAAATTAAGGAATCCATTCAGTGGCCATTTCTTATGATCTCTAGGGTGTACTGGGACCAGACCATGCTGCAAAAGAAAATTAACTTCTTTTTGTTCAAGCCATCTAGCATAAATTTGCCCCAATTAGAGATGATGCATTTCAGCATGGAACCTTAGAGTATGCTGGGAGCAGTGCCCACTACTATACATTTGTCTCCCTCAGTCAGAGGAACATGGGCTGGATGTAGACCTTGAGAAGCAGCATCAATGAGGAGGTAGGAGGACTGTTGGTCCCACACAGTGTGGTTGTATAAATCACATAAGAGGACCAATCAATGTAGCAAAAGAAGAGAGAGAACCGATCCCCTTTTGAAATTGAATGCAGGCTTAGATAGTTCCCTCTACCTCCTTGACCTTACCTCAGGCCCAAGTCCTGTTTGGAGCCTGTACTCAGTGGTGACCAAGTGAGAGTGGATGAGATTGGTCATCATACAAGTAAGAAGAAAACATGGTTTAGGACATGGTTAATCGAGGATTAGACCCACATACTGTTTTTTTCTTTCATAAAGACAACACACAGAACTGAGAGGACTACACATTCAAAAAGACAAACAATGAAAAGCTCACAAGCCTCCCCTCCCTACAAGGAGCTGCAAAGGGAAGCCAAGTAGTAAGGAGTTTTATTTAGAGTTTGAAAAATTCAGATCCAGAGAGCCAGAGTTTCTCCAACCACTTAAGCTGGGGAGGGGTGCCACCCATTTACTGCCTGCTGGGTTAATCAATCCTGGGGAATCAATCATTTCAACCCATTTTCCATGGATGTCTATTAAGGTGACTCAAACCAGTAAAACTAAGGTAAAGTGAGAAAAAGAAAAAGAAAAGGTGCACCAGAAGGAAAAAAAAAATACAAAAGAAAGAAAAATGTGTTCTGCCAAGGTGAAGCCAGGAACCCTGGGAGGCTGGAGGAAGACACACCACTCATGGTGATATTGAATGAAAGGTTTAAGTAGCCACTCATCAGCAATAAGAGAAGCTGTGTTCAGCCACCCTGATGGCCCTTAAGTCCCTGAGGGGAAGGGAGATATTACCCTGGTCCCTTTGTGGTCACCTGGAAATAATGTTACTGTACACAGGTTCTTAGGCTTTTCATGCACTAGAAATTAACATGAGGCCATGAATTTTTTTTCACAGAAAATGTATTGGAACTTATGCTTGAGCACAAGGGAGACAGCACAGAAGGAAGAGTTCTCCAGCTGGCTCTCCAAAAGAGGCTGGCCTGGGCCTTTAATTGGACTGTGTAAGGGGTTTGATGTCAGGGATCTCTGCCTCCAGAGGTGATCTTTCCATTCTTCCTGGTTATGATGTCCATACTGCCTGGCCCACGTTAAAGTCTTGGTTATCCTCAGTGGGTTCAAGATGATGGTGTTGCTCACTACCACCACCCCGAGAAAGCTGCCTAGCAGCCATTCCAGAGTCTTATGCACATGTGGGTCATAGGATCACCTGCCTTGGGGATGATTTATGGTGAAACGTTGTTTATCTTAGCTTCTTAGCTCAGTGACACAGGATCTTGAGGTTAGCACATATGGGAAATGGGGGGATTGGGGCTGCGTGCTATCCCTAACCTCTCTCAATTTCTCCTTCTCCTTTCTTCCTTTTTTGTTGCTTCTTTTTGTTTTTTCCTTTCCAGTTCTTGGTGCCCCCAAAGTTTTTTCCTCAGTACCTTCACTCTGAATATACTGTTTTGATTTTCTCAGTCTCCCAAGGGGCTCTGATTTCTGCCAGTAGCTAACGTAAAGAGTATCATGCTATTCTCTTTGAAAAACTTTCTGTTTTAATAAGAAGTAGTCTTACTTGAAACAATTAATTCTTAAGTGTGTATTGGTATGCCTAAGACACAGATTAATGGGATAATTATTTTCTAAGATGGGGAAAAGGGTTTCCTGGTATACCTTAGCTTAAACCATAGAAAGACATACCTATGATGTTAATAAAATGGGGTCCATTATAGCCTTTTATTGGCCTCAGAACAGTTATGTTTAAAATCAATTTGGCCTGAGCTGAGACAACTATGAGGCAATTTGGACTAACCAATTTGTATTAATCTAAGACATTGTTGTCTAAAGGTGGAGGATTCCTCAAGATGCAATATAAAATCCATATGTAATTAATTAAAATGTTGTCATTAATATAAAGACTCAAGATGTTTGTATCACTAATGTACAGCTTTTTAAATAGCCCTAGGAATCTTTTCATCTAGATCAAGGAAAAATACATCACCAGGATGCAAGAAACATGCATAACTTTCATATTTTATTTAGGGAAAATGCAACTCTTTCCTAGTGTGGACATTAATCAAAGTTTTAGGTGCTACTTATAGCAAAATTAATAATATAATAAGGATGAGTTTCTAAGAGTTTAGAAATTAGTCTCTCTATTCACAGTAAAGTAGGACCTAGAGGGGGAAAACATAGTGAGTTCTCTTGTGCTTTGTGTCAACCATCTTCATGAGCTGAAGAAGGTTTCTGGTCAAGGGAGCAGAATCCTGAACATGTGTGTATACCCTCAATTAACTTATACCAGCTTCTCATGTTTCTTCATCCCTGGGTGATTCACAAGCTCTCTTGATTCCCTTAACCCATATCTATAAATAGGTCCTCATTAAAATCTATTTTACTTTCGATACAAGAGGTAGAAAGAAATTATTTAGGCAGATAGTGAGGGTAAAAGAGTCCTCGGCAGGGCTTCCTTTCTAACAAAAAGCAGCCCCAAAATAATTTCTTTCCTAACAAAGAGCAGCCTGAAAAATTGAGCTACAAATATAGATAATGAAGCTGGAAGCTTGCACAGGTGAATGACGGCAGCTGTGCCAATAGAAAAGGGTTACCTGGGGGGGCCAAGCATATCCAACGTGAAGGCTCCATCTTCCCTTTTTTTGTTACCATGTGTACAATAAAGGAACGGGTAACATGGTGCCAGTCAGGCAGAGAACCCATTTACATAATAAAAGATTAGGGTGGAGGCAGCCAACTTTTCAAGCCCTGTGCAAATGGTACATCTAGTCCTAATCATTTTTTTGTACCCTATGCAAATGGCACACCTGGCCCAACCAATCTTTTGTACCCTATGTAAATCAGACACTGCCTCCTCAAGCTTATCTATAAAACCCTCTGCATTTCACCACGGAACTGGAAACCCATTTCTATGGGACCCTTCTCTTCTACAGAGAGCTCTTCTCATTCTTTTGCTTATTAAACTTCGGCTCTTAAGCTCACTGTTTGTGTATCTGCATCCTAGTTTTCCATGGCCATGAAACAATGAATCTTTTGGGTATGACCCCAGATGAAGGAGGCTGCTTCAGTTTGAGTAAACCACTGTCTTCCTTCAAGTCCCTGGATGAAAACGGTAATGATCAAGCACAAATAAATCTCAATTGCTTTAAAGATTTCACTTCAATTCCAAAATATATCTCTAGTGAAGGAAGCTTTTGGTCTCATTCTGGTAAACCTGATAAACATAGACCAAGAGCTGAAAGACTTCCTTTGTGCTCATTCTACCTGAGCTTTCACACAAGAATCAGATTCGAACCTCTTGGGTTAGAGAAAGCCAATCCAGAACATGTCAGCCAGCAAGAAGAGGTAGAGAAGAAATAAAAACATGCTGATCCCAAAACCCAAAGAAGGATTGGTTCAGACGAGAAAATGTTTTATTCTTTTTAGCATGCACCAATGTCACTTGAAATGGGAGTGGGCGGCCGGGCGCGGTGTCTCAAGCCTGTAATCCCAGCACTTTGGGAGGCCGAGACGGGCGGATCACGAGGTCAGGAGATCGAGACCATCCTGGCTAACATGGTGAAACCCCGTCTCTACTAAAAAAAATACAAAAAACTAGCCGGGCGACGTGGCGGGAGCCTGTAGTCCCAGCTACTCGGGAGGCTGAGGCAGGAGAATGGTGTGAACCCGGGAGGTGGAGCTTGCAGTGAGCTGAGATCCGACCACTGCACTCCAGCCTGGGCGGCAGAGCGAGATCCGTCTCAAAAAAAAAAAAAAAGAAAGAAAAAGAAATGGGAGTGGGCGGGGGTGGATCCTACATTTTAATATATCTGTCTTATTTAATTTAACATTAAGCACATGAAATATTGTGTAGTATAAACACTTCTGAAAGATCTCCAAAAACTAGAAATGATTTTAAAATGACATACAATCAAAGTAAATGGAAGCTCTAGATTTTGCTTTCAACCCTTCAGTGGGTTTTCTTGCGCCCTCACTTCAGAGCATCGTGGTTATGACAAATATTTTCAGGAGAATCAGCCTAGAGCATAAGAGCATCTACTGATCGTTACTTTGGCAGGAATCGCAAGAGGAGCAAGAAGTGTCAGGAGAAGAGAAGCCGCATCCATCTGCCCTTGACTTCTTTGTTCCTTACATTTAAAACACAGTGGTCAATAAAATGTACATGGCATAGAGCAAAATTTCTCTTCCTTGTTGATTACATTAAAATCCTTGACTCTGGGCCATTCCTCTTAGAAGGGAAGAAAAGAGATGAAATCTTCCATCCACCTAAACACTGACATTCTACCTACATCACTCACTCTTTCAGATAATATTTCCAAATTCTCCACTTTCCAGTGATAATTAGGTTAGATAAGAGTTGGGAGACTCTCTAATATCAAGGACAGATAAAACATTGATTTTCATGCCTATTCCAGGGAAAGTAGGGGGACCAGTAAGATCTAAAAAGATAAAAAGACAAAAAGGTGGTGGAAGGAAACATCACTTCTCTCTGCCTGACTACTTGAGCTAGAACATTAACCTTTTCCTGATCTCAACTGGGACTTACACCTTTGTCCCTCTGGTTCTCAGAACTACACCACCAGCTTTCCTGAGTCTCCAGCCTGCAGACAGAGAGCAAATCATGGGACTTCTCAGCTATTGAGGCTGAGCTTCCATACATAAGGTGACATACAATATGTAAGTTACAAAAGCCAAATTCTTACAATAAATCATGTGTATATCTTACTGGTTGTACTTCTCTGGAGGACTCTGACTAACAAAACTGTTTAATAGCTCTATATAACTTGAGCAATAGCTATTATTTCCATTTTGCAAATGAAGAAAACTGTATTCAGTAGTTAGGTGGAGTCTAAATTTACTCAACCAGTAAGGGGCACATTAAGGACTTGAATCTGGGTGTCCTAGGTTTTCTTGTTTCTCTGGTTCTACATTGTCTGTTCTACAGGGCATTCCAGAGTATAGCCTTACCTCACATATTTTCAGTTTATCTTCCACTCATTTGCTACGTAAGGCTTCCTTGTGTTTCTTTCTTTCCAAATGCCTTCCCTTCTCCACTCCTATCTCTGCCTGTCAAGGTACTATCCATCTGTCAAGGTTTAATCTCAAATATCAACTATATCAAAAAGCAGCAGATCTCAGCCTTGTGTGTACATTTAAAACACCTTTAAAGTCCTGTCATTGTGCCTATAACCTGTGCCAATTAAGTCAGTATCTCTGAGACTGGAGATCAGATATTAGTAGTTCATAAAGCTTCCGGGTGATTCCAATTTGTAGATAAAGTTGAGAACAACCACATTAAAATAATTCCTCATCTCATTACCAGTAGATTTTTGTCAAAAAATTTTCCCATTACTTTTATATAATGAAACTACATTTTACTCATTTTTGTTTTCTTCCTGCCCTATCTCTAGCAAACAAAATGCCTTCCATATTTAAACCTCAATAATAATGTATTTAATTTAAATAAACTGGATTTACCTGAAGAAGCTAGAGAAACAAAGAGTGTTCTAAACACATTCTATAGGAAATGATTTGTGGTTTTTGTCTGGAAAAGCAACTTGAACTTTTGGCCCAAATACATCCATTATGCAAAAACATAATTATGTCTGTCTTTTAAGACTCATTTTTATGGTGCTACGGGACTTACAGTTTTTAGCTGAGAGACTTTAAACTTAATGAATATATGTTGTAATTTGCCACTTAAAGTAATTAATAATTTGTACTGAAATATCTCTCTCATCTTAAAGACAATATTATAATGGACTGAAGCTACAGCTGTCATGCATTGGGCGTTTATATTTCCAAGGAAGCCAGATGAGGACAATTTATTCTGATTTGCTTCATATCTTTCAATACAATGATCCTCTTTTTTTGTACCTCAGAACTGCTCTCCTACCGATATGGCTGTTCTTAATACCATCCTCAGTAGTAGTAGCATCCTCTTCATTGTCATTATCACTTCCTCGTTATTGATCTCTTGATATCATTGTTGCTCACTTTTACTTTTGCAAGTAGCTTCCTACCTAATCACCTGCAGTCTCCATTTTCTAAACTTTCTTCCACATTGTTTCCATAAGAAGTTTCCTCTGTTATAGATTTGCTTAGGTTAGACACCAACTGGAAAACCTTAAATGTCTCCATATAACTTTAGAATCATGTCAACTCCTAGTATCCAACTTTAATAAGATATGGTGTTTACATAAAATTTCAATAATTGCTCCTATAAAATACCCCTTGTTCATTACGTTCTGTGGAAGTTCAGTCACCTTTCCCTGAAAATGTTGTAAATACGTTCCACTATTTCTGTTATCTTCCCCAGAGAATCCTAACATTTCATTCAGATCCCGTTAAATATATTAGAATACAAAATCTTTGCAGTCTCTGCAATAGAATTAGTATCTATCTGTCATGATCCTTTAGCACTTCTATGGTTCTTCTAACGCAGGATTATGATTGGGACTTAATGTTTCATTTGAAATGTCCAGTTACATTTAAAAATTTGTGTGTGCATTCAATTTTCCAGATGTCTGTCTTTCAGGGTCCCAAAAAATCCACCACCACTAAATGAGCAAGAAACAATGATCTCCAATAGTATTTATTTGTATACCACCCAAATTACTTGACTACATCTTTATTCAGACTGCAGTTTTCTAGACAACAAGTTCTGACTCTTACTTATCTTTGTATTCTTCTCAGACTTTGGCTTAAAATATGTAAGAATGATTTGTAAACAAATGGAAATTGAGTTAGTGTCATAAAATATTTTGGGCATTTATTTGCATTGTATGGTTTAAACACTACATAACTTCTCTCTAGCTGGTTGGACTAAATACAGACAGGAATGAGGTAGCCAGGGCAAGTGAGCAATATCATAAGAGAACCTTCAGTGAAATTAGTTTAATAAACTTGGGTACTTACTTCCAGAATCCAGTAGCAGACATATAAAAATAACAGTGGAATTCACTGTCAAAAGGATATAAATTCCTGAGAAAATAAAAGACTCCACTGATTGGGAAGAAATGTACTTTTTTTCTATAAATTGCATGAATTTTGTTTTTCTGCATTCATCTCTATAGCACCTAACCCAGTTCCTTGAGGTAACTGGTATTCAATATAAATTTATGGATTGTATGTTTAACTAAGTAAGTGAGAAGTGCACATATGGTAGAAGCAGATACATGCAATGGAGGTAAATTGCTGAAATTGGCAAATTTGAACAGAGTGGTGAGTTTAGCTCTTCTTCCCTAGAAAGGGAAACTATGCCTGAGTACAGAAACATTTGAAAATGATTTCCCTTACCCCTGCCATATAAAGATCAGTGAGTTCTTTTTTCAGACCACACACCTTTGCAGTGAAAATACTAGGAGAACAATAGGCAATATTCTGGATGTATTAATAGCTGAAATTCCGTTCTGTTTGGCACCAATTTATTAGAGATGTATTATTACAGGTGAATAATGGTATAGCATAGACGGTTATTGTAGGGATAAAATTCAGACATAAATGTAAGAGCGTGCTTTGAAGCAATGCTTAAACTCCAACCTTCAGTACTTTTTTGACCTTTTCCTAATTATTTCAACATTTCTCTATTGGTAACACAAATGAATAAAAACTTTGTTAGCTTAAATTCACCATGATCCTTTTGGGAGGACACTAAGATTGAAATAGGTGAAAGTGAATTATGACAATGTTTGGTGTCCAGGCTAACTCCCTATCGGTACTAACATCTCCTAAATGGAAACAACAATTTTGAGAGCTGTAGTTGACTTTCCACCACCAATGGACACCCATGATGAAGGAATTGGAGTGTGAGATTTTCCAGTTAAAAACTGTTTGTTATACCTTTCTTGTTCTTCAGATGAACAGCACTTCCAGTGTTGAATTTTCCCATTGACTGCCACTGCTGTGAGAGCAGTGAAAACAGGATCACATTAGGAGGAGGAGCTTCCTAATGACATTTTCTAAAGACAATAAAACCCACTGTGGATTCTTAGATTGATGTGATGCATCACATAGTTTCAGAACAGCCAGAGATGTGTCTATTGCACTAGCGTGTTTAGTACAGAGGTGGATTTAGAAAGCTTTATCCAGTTACCTCCAGGAAAAGTCCTTCATCTCAGTGGCAGCAGCTGTCCAATTATAGAAACAGTAGAAAGATGGCTCACTATTGGGCTCATCACGTTAGCCAAGACAGGCCAGAAAACCCTGATGTTCAAGGGGCCTGCATATGGCCTGTACATGTGGACTCTGCTCTGATCCAGGGCCTGTTAGTAACTGTCATCATGCCACTATTTCAGATGCTTGAGAAGAAAAATTTTTCAAATTTGGGGCAGAAAAAATAATTTTTTTAGTCTCGTGATGGTTTTGGAATGTGGTATATGCAAATTATCATGGTTATTACTAAAGTTTTTTTTTTTTTTTTTTTTCCTTGAGACAGAATCTCTTTCTGTTGCCCCAGGCTGGAGTACAATGGCATGATCTCAGCTCACCACAACCTCCACCTCCCGGGTTCACACCATTCTCTGGCCTCAGCCTCCAGACAAGCTGGGACTACAGGTGCCCACCACCATGCCCAGCTAATTTTTTATATTTTTAGTAGAGACAGGGTTTCACCATGTTAGCCAGGATGGTCTCAATCTCCTGACCTCGTGATCTGCCCACCTTGGCCTCTCAAAGTGCTGGGTTGTTAAAATACTTTATGTTTGGCTCTTTCCACCCAAATGTGTCATGAAAAATACCATTTACCTTAAGTGAAACCTTATTATGGAAATCTTTAGTGCTACAGAAGTAAAAAATATCTTATTTTTTTGTAGCAGAGTTTCTCAAATTTGAGCATGCACTGGTGTCACTTAGAGCGCTTGTTAAAACACATATTACCAGATGCCACCACAAGAGTGTCTGATTTAGTGGATTTGAGGGAGGAACTGAGAACTTGTATTTTTAACCATTTCCCAGCTGCAGCTGATGATGTTGGTCCAGGGACCACACAATGAGAACCACGGATATATGGAGATATGAATCATACTTAGGGAAGATGGTAAGCTATCATTTTTTAAAATATGTGGAGGTTATTGTACTATACGTGGAATATCTTGGGCTTTGGAGTCTGTTTGGTCATCCTTTTTTTTTTTTTTTTTTTTTCCTACTGCTTTGATTTGGATGTTTGTCCCCTTCCAAAACTCAGGTTGAAACCTAATTCCCAATGTTGAAAGTGTATCCTAATGGAAGGCATTTGAGTCATGGGACTAGATCCCTCAAGAACAGATCAATGCTCTCCCTTTGCGGGTGAGTGAGTTCTCACTCTGTTAGTTCCCACAAGAGCTGGTTTTTAAGAAGAGCCTGGTATCTCCCTTCTCTCCCTTCTGTCTCTCTTGCTTTCTCTTTCCATGTGATCTCTGCACGAACCCACTCCCGTGAGCCTTCTGCCATGAGTGGAAGCAACCTGAGGCTCTCACCAAATGCAGATGCCCTATTTTGAACTTTCTCACCATCAGAATTGTGAAACAAATAAACATTTTTTTCTTTATAAATTACTGAGCCTCAATTTTTTTTTTAAGCAACACAAAACTTACTTGCTATCTAAGAGCAGAATAGATTTTCTCCACTGTAGCCACTCTCTCTTCCTGTGTTCTTACCTCCAGTGGCAGTGGTTGAAAATCAAGTAAAAGGCTACTGACTGCTTTGTATGATTCAAGTCAGCTCTGGGAATGAAATAAAAACTATGCTTTACACTATTTTAAATTCAAAATGATATAACATGTTGTTTTAGCCTCTGAATTTTTTTTTTTTTTTTTTTGAGACGGAGTCTCTCTCTGTAGCCCAGGCTGGAGCGCAGTGGTGTGATCTCCACTCACGCCATTCTCCTGCCTCAGCCTCCCGTGTAGTTGGAACTACAGGTGCCCGCCACCGCGCCCCGCTAATTTTTTTTTTTTTTTTTTTTTGTATTTTTAGTAGAGACGGGGTTTCACCGTGTTAGCCAGAATGGTCTCTATCTCCTGACCTCGTGATCTGCCCGTCTCCGCCTCCCAAAGTGCTGGGATTACAGGCGTGAGCCACCGCGCCAGGCCTAGCCTCTGAATTTTTAAAATGAATAATGATTTTTTTTCTGTTTTCTTTCTCTCTTTCTCCCTTCCTTCCTTCTTTCTTTTCTTTTGTTCTTCTTTACGTTTAGGTTTTGAAGTTTCACTAAAGAAGTTCTTCATTTCCTTTTCTAAGCATTTGTCCATAGTTAGCACTTGGTGAAAAGTATTCACAGATCATGGCCGTAGGATAAATAATGGAAGAACTTAAACTTTAGGTATAGGCAAGTGAATAAACACACAGACATTCACACACATGCTTAACCACACAGTTCCTGAAAAACAGCCTCAAATAAAAGAACTGAGATCTAATCCATTTGTTAAGAATTGCTTATTTAATGGGTTATTTCTCCAGAAGAATGATAACATTTTCAAAGTTATTTTGAATTATTCACTTATAAAAGGGGCACCAATGTTAAAATATTAGCTGAAGGTATGACCTTTCCAGAGAAGTTATGTTTGTTTTTAGGAACTGATTTGTTCCTCATTAATACTGGGAGCCCACTCTCTCTCTGGGAAAACTGGTTCTGTTCTTCAGCCATGTGAGACCCCTTTTATGAGTCAAAATCAGGATTTTGGAGATATATTCAATTAAAGATTAAAATGTTCCTTTGTTGTAGAAAAATTGTTAAGGTCAGAAAGTTTCCTGGCTCCTTGGTTAGAACTAACCATGAAAGATGAGTAAGTAGAAGGAGGAAGAATTGACAGGAAAAAGTAAAAGGCACAATATCAGATAACATTTGCTTGTACCATTCAGTTTGGTTTTTAGGTAGTTTCCAACTAAAATAATTTAATTATTCAATGACTGAAACTTACATTTAGTACTGCACCATCATGTGTTATTAGATCAACAAATAAGCTAGAGGTATTTTCTTCAAGGACCTCTGAATACAATAAAGAGGCAAGGAAGCCAATGCATTTATGTAATTAATATTTACTTACCATGATATAACCATAAGGAGAGGTATATGTCACTTTGCTCAGGTGAAAACATGGAACACTTGTGGTCCTAGTGGAAAGATGGTAATCAAAACCTGAAAAAGTTAACACAGAGGTCCTATGCATTTTATTTCTGTAATGATGGTTGCCAGCAATTAACTGCATGTCAGAACACAAGTATTTATTGAGCATCGATTCATGTCATTCATAGTCATAGTCCATGGAGATATGCAGTAAACAAGTAAACCACCTGCAAGTCAACAAGTAAATTTTATGAATTGCAATAGTAATAAAAGGAGATAAACGAAGCTATAATCACTGATATGTAAGTGGTTGCTCTTGTATACAGATGTGGTCTTAGATTAACACATAATTTTTTATACTTTTTTGTGTACCTTTTGTTTTAGAAATATCAAGTTGATCTAATGGTTAAAATTGTCTAGACATTTCTTATTGCTATCATTTATACCCAAAGCACATAGCGTGACATGTAACAATTGCTCTTGTTTTATGAGAGCTCTATCTTATCCCCCACTACATTATTGTTCCATACCCTTCCCCCACGTCACAGCAAACACTTCCATTTCCCAACTGCACTGTGTTCTTTCATGACATTGTGGCTTTATAGGTCTTTATCTTTATGTGGAAAGATAGCCTTCATGATCCTGGTGGCCTCGACCCTGGGCCACCGAACTCATATATATTTTTCCTATAATTCTCATTTAGATTCTCTAAGAGTCTAAAATAACTCTTCCTTTTTGCCTCACTCCTTTGTATTGAATTTGCTTTCCAGAGTGCCCCATGCATATCTCACCTTCAACACATTTTACATTGTGTTTAATTTCTGCTCATCTATTGTGCTTCTCCCACAAAATATGACTCCCTGAAGACAGGTATTGTGTGTATCTCCATATCACCAGTGTAACCTACGGTAATTGGCTTAAAGAGGCTCTCCAATGAATGTTAGAAAAATGAAGGTACAAATGATTTGACTATATGATGATTGTTTAATTTCTGGCCACATCATGCTGTGGTAAAAATAGTTAACACTTCTAAGAGATGAAATAGACATGCTTTTTAATATTCTTACTGCTAAGTACAACGAAAAACTCTGGGTATTAAATACAAAACAAACACCCAAAAATTTCCATCTGGAGACCTTGAAATTCAAGGATTATAATGGTTGGTGAATTCCTTGGATTTTCATTTTTCTATTCTATTCCATTCCATTTTATTTTATTTTATTTATTTTATATTTTATATTTTATTTATTTTATTTTATTTTATTTTATTTTATTTTATTTTATTTTATTTTATTATTTTATTTTATTTTATTTTATTTTATTTTATTTTATTTTATTTTTGCCATGTATATACCAGACTTGGAGCTGAAGGAGCTGGTAACCTGAAAACAATAATTTTTTATTGCCCGGCCTTTTAAAAATGTTTTTAATACGAAAACAAACTCTGGTCCCAACACCAACAAAGCCTGACTGGGGAGCTGAAGCCTCCACTTTAACAAAGTGTCCTACATTTTTTGGGGGGGGTGCTGCTAGAGAATGCCAAGTAAGGGTCTTTAACTTTCATCTTCACCAGGAAGTAATGAGGTCCCCTCTGCCACAACGTCAGGTGGCCTCTGGACTTCTACTTCTACCCATAAGTAACAAAGTGCACTCGCCTGCCTCACCCAAGTGGTATCATCCCTATCCAGTAGTAATGAGGTACTTCTCACCCATTCTGCTGAGGAGGTGTCAAAGGACACTGAGTGGAGAGTCAGGACTTTTACCCAGTGGTAAAAGGCCACCTTTTCCAGAGTGTCAAGAGAGGTCATGCAGACAGCCATAAGGAAGCTCTTCCACATGTATCAGTGAAAGCCCAGTGAGGATCCACAACTCTCACCCTCAACAATCAATAACAGGAGCCCCTTCTCCACTCAGGTGTCAACAGAGGCTCAGTGGAGAACTGTCTGGAGCCATGAGGCCCGGAGTTAGCCGACCTCTGTTGCTTGATCTCCGCAAAGCAGAGACAAAATGGCACATTTCCGGGTTCTTCATTATAACCTGTTCCCGCGCGCGCCTAAAACCTTCCCCGCGCGCGCCTAAAACCTTTCCCGTGCCCGCCTAAAACCTTTCCCGCGCGCGCCTAAAACCTTTCCCGCGCGCGCCTAAAACCTTTCCCGCGCGCGCCCAAACCTTTCCCGCGCGCGCCCAAACCTTTCCCGCGCGCGCAAACCTTTTCGCGCCCAGAAAGATATGCAGCCTATGGCGCAGGTGCGATCCCGCGCCCGGGAAAATTACAAACCCACGGCGCATGCGCAATTGAAATTTGAGAAGACCGGCCCCCATCACTGCCCTGGCCCAACCTCTTCCCCTGCCAGCCTGTATAAGGCATCGCACCACCATTATTAAATGAAACTTGATCAGGCTATTTGTCTTGTCTCCATTTCTCGTGTTTTCTTGTCTCCTCCATTCCCACTCCCCCTTCCAGGGTCTGTTCCACTGTCCTGCAGGTCCGGACAGAGAACCTGGACTTCTATCTCACATGGTAATAATGAGATCAGTGGTTAATTTCAGGTGTCAATTAAAAAAATTAAAAATTATCTAGTGTGCTGGTAAAGTATTGTTTCTAGGTGTGTCTGTGGGAGTGTTTCCAGAGATTAGTGTGTGAGGAAGATCCTCCCTCCTTGTGGGCAGGCACCCTCTAATTGGCTGGAGGCCCAGATAAAACAAAAAGACAGAGGAAAGGTGAACTCTATGTCTCTCTGTCTCTGTCTCTTTCTCTCTGTCTCTCTCCTTCCCCCTTCTCCCTCTCTCCATCCTAAAGATAAAATGCCATTCTTCTCCCTTCCTTGGATGTCTGAATGCTAGAAACTCCAGTCTTTGGACTCTGACTTGTGCCAGTGGACCCCAGGTTCTCAGGCCTTTAGCCTCAGATTGAGAGTTACACTATTGGCTTCTCTGGTTTGGAGGCTTCCAGACTTGGAGTAAGCCATGCTATTGGTATCTGTGGACCTTCAGTTTTCAGATGACCTATTGTGGGTCATCTCAGCCTCCAAAACTGTGTGAGCCCATTCCTCTAATAAATCTCCTCTCATCTATCTATGTATTATCTATGTATGTATGTATGTATGTATGTATGTATGTATTGTCAGAAAGAGCAAACTAAAACAGAAAGTTTAACAAGATCCAGTATCTTCTGCATAATACACCAAATAGCCAGTTTTCAAATGAAAATCACTACCATACCAAGAAACAGGAAGATCTCAAACAGAAGAATAAAGGACAGTAAATATATGCCAACACTGAGATAATAGAGATGTCAAATTTACCTGACCAAATTTTTAAAGCAGCCATCACAAAAACGTTTCATTTAGCAATTACAAAAATGGTTGAAAAAAATTAAGAAACAAAGTCTGCAAAGTAATAGAATTATGAGGCAGAATAAAATGAATTTTTTACAACTGAAATCTATCATAACTGAAATAAAAAGCTCAGTGGATGGTCCCAACACCAGTGTGGAGAGAACAGAAGAAGGAATCAGTGAACTGAAATGTAGAATGATAGAAATTACCCAATCTGGATGACAGAGAAAAATGACTTAGGAGTAGGGGACAGCAGAAACTCAGAAGATTACAAAAAAATAAGTAAGTGTCACTAGCATCTCAGAAAGAGAGGAGAAAAAAGATAGGACTGAAAAAAATGTTCGGAAAAAATTATGTTTGAAAACTTCCAAAATTTGACAGAAGACATAAATTTGTAGAGACTGAACAAATCCCTAAAGATTTGTCTAAGGAGATCTACATCAAGACACAACATAGCCAAACTTCTGAAAACTAAAATCAGAGAAAAAATATTGAAAACAATTAGAAAGAGCAAACATCTTGCCTAAAATAAAAAAAAAATATGATGATATGGATTTGTTATCATAAACTATGAAGGCCAGAAGAAATGGAATAACATCATTCAAGTGCTGAAAGAAAAGATTAATCTAGAATTATATGTCTAGTGATAATAATTTTTTCAGAAATAAAGGTAAAAATCAGGATTCTCTCAGGTGAAGAACAACTAATAGAATTTGATACCAATGAGCCTATTGCAAAAGAGTGGCAAGAGACACTTTGTAAATATAAAGAAAATTATAAAGAAAAGAAGACTGTGATATTGGAAAGAAGGAGAAACACACAAATACTAGTAAATACATCAGATTCCCTTCTTTTGAGTTATCTCAATTAGTTTTATGATTAAAGCAAAAGCATAGTATTGTCTAACATAGTTCTAAATTAATATAGAGAAAAATTTTAAGACAATTACATTTTAAAAGGGAAAAATAAAGGAACATAAGGAGGTATGGCTTCAATACCACTAAAGCTGGCAAAATGACAACACAGGTTGACTATGATAAATAATCTGTATATAACATAACATATAGAATAAACACAAGAAAACATGTACAGAAAAGTACACTAAAAATGCTTTTTAAAAAAATGAAATTCTGAAATAGAGCTTAAGTAAGTCACAGGAAGGTAGAAAAAAAAACAGAGAAAGAAAAAACAGAGAATACACAGAAAATTTAAAAACATATAATGACAAATGTAAACCCTAACAAATAATTACATTAAATGTAAATAATATAAAGGTATTAATTAAAAGAGACAGACAGAGTGTATTAAAAACACAAGCCAATAATATACTATCTATAAGAAACATGTGTCAAATTTAATGCTATAGAGAGATTGAAAGTAAAGAGTTGAAAACAGGTATCTCATGCAAACTTTAATAAAAAGAAAGCAGGGGTTTTATATGTTTTATGTTGCAATCAAATAAAGTACACTTCAGAACAAATAAAATTACTAGAGATATAGATGTACATTATGTAATAGTAAAATAGTCAATATATTGAGAAGACTACACTATCTTGAATGTGTTTGTATCAATAAAATTGATAAACTTCCAGTAAGACCGACAAAGAAAAACAAAGGAGCTGCAGATTACCAATAATAGTAATAAAACAAGACATACTATTACAGACTTTGCAGATATCAAAAGAATAAAAAATGAGTGCTAAAAACAACTATGTATACACACATTTTACAACCTAGCTGAAATGGATCAATTATGTAAAATAAATAAATACTACCACAGCTCACCCAATATAAAATAGATAATTTAAATAGCCCTATGACTATTAAGAAAATTAAATTTATAATTTAAAAATCTTTCAAAGAAGAGAAGTATCTAAGCCCAGGTAGTTTCATTGGAAAATTCAACCAAGCATTTAAAGAAGTATTAAGACCAAGTATATACAAACTGAAGGAACGCTTTCAACTTTTCCCCATTCAGTATTATGTCAGCTGTGGGTTTGTCATAGATGGCTTTTATTATATTAAGGTATGTCCCTTGTATGCTGATTTTTCTGAGAGTTTTAATCATAAAAGGATGCTGGATTTTGTTGAATGCTTTTTCTGCATCTATTGAGATGATTGACAGAGCAGGAGCACCATCATCTCAGACAAACACTGCCACTTTAAGTTCCAGCTCCCTTTCTAGGCTTATGCATTTCAAGGAAATCACTTCTCTTCTAACTACAAGCAGCCAGAAAGGAGCAGACAGTAAAATACAGGTAAGACAGTTCATGCACAGAGGGACGGGAGAGAAAGTCTCTTGGGTAACTACCACACTTCACCCTCATACAATGGGCCCCAGTAAAACGGTGGGCCTTAATAAGCACATTTCTTTCCCTTCAGGTGAATTAAGAGAGGGAAGTGAAGAACAGACTCAGGGGGTATGCCTTCAGCTGCAGGAAGATGTATGGGAACTGACACACAACTCTCCCTCCCAGATAAGCACAGCAAAGAGACACAGAAGCAGTCCAAGCCTCTGATAAACTCTCCCACCCCAAATCCTTAAAAATTCTTAGTCTGTAAGAGAGTAGGCTCTGATCTAACTTGTCCAGAAGCCCCTCTCAGGTTTGTCTTCTCTAAAATAAACCCATACTTGACTGTCAAACCACCTTTTCTGTTTCTTTCTTCTTTCTTTAATTCTTACAATGATCACATAATGTTTGTTTCTAATTCTGTGTATGTGGTGTAGCACATTTATTGACTTGCAAATATTAAACCATCCCTGAATCCCTAGTATGAAACCCACTTGATGATGGTGGATTATATTTTTGATATGTCATTGGATTTGGTTAGCTAGTATTTTGTTAAGGATTTTCAGTATCCATGTTCATCAAGGATATCGATCTGTAGTTTTTGTTTTTTGGTTATGTCTTTTCCTGGTTTTGGTATTAAGATCACCTTAATGCTGGCTTCATAGAATGAATTAAGGAGGCTTCCTTCTTTCTCTGTCTTGTGGAATAGTGTCAAAAAGATTGGTACCAATTCTTCTTTGAATGTCTGGTAGAATTATGCTGTGAATCCATGTGGTCATGGACTTTTTTTTTTTTTTAGACAAGGATGCCCACTCTCACCACTCCTCTTCAATATAGTACTGGAAGTCCTAGCCAGAGAAATTAGAAAAGAAAAAGAAATAAAGGACATCCAAATCTGTAAAGGGGGAATGAAACTGTCACTGTTTGCTGACGATATGATCTTTTACCTTGAAAACCCAAAGGACTCCTCCAGAAAGCTCCTAGAACTGATAAAAGAATTCAGCAAAGTAACTGATAAAAGAATTCAGCAAAGTTTCCAGATACAAGATCAATGTACACAAATCAGTAGCTCTTCTATACACCAACAATGACTAAGTGGAGAATCAAATCAAGAACTCAACTCCTTTTATAATAGCTGCCAAAAGAAAATAATAAACTTAAGAATATACCTAACCAAGGAGTCAAAAGACCTCTACAACACACTACTGAAAGAAATCAGAGAGAACACAAACAAATGGAAACACATCGCATGCTCATGGATGGGTAGAATCAATATTGTGAAAATGACCATGCTGCCATAAGCAATCTACAAATTCATTGCAATCTTCATCACAATACCACCATCATTCTTTAAAGAATTAGAAAAAACAATTCTAAAATTTATATGGAACCAAAAAAGAGCCAACATAGCCAAAGCAAGACTAAACAAAAAGAACAAATCTGGAGATATCACACTACATGATATCAAATCATACTGTAAGGCTATAGTCACCAAAACAGTGTGATACTGATATACAAATAGGCACAATGGAACAGTATAGAGAATCAGGAAATAAATCCAAATACAGCCAACTGATCTTCAACAAAGCAAACAAAAATTTAAAGTGAGGAAAGGCATCCTTTTCAACAAATGGTGCTAGGATAATTGGCTAGCCACATGTAGGAGAATGGAACTGGAGCCTCATGTCTCACCTTATATAAAAATCAGCTCAAGATGGATTAAGAATTTACCTAAGACCTGAAAGTATAAAAATTCTAGAAGATAACATTGGAAAAACCCTTGTAGACATTAGCTGAGGCAAGGATTTCATGAACAAGAACCCAAAAGCAAATGCAATAAAAACAAAGATAAAACCTGGGACCAAATTAAACTGAAGAGCTTTTGCAAGGCAAAAGGAACAGTCAGCAGTGTAAAACAGGCAACCCACAGAGTGGGAGAAAATCTTCACAATCTATACATCTGACAAAGGACTAACATCCAGAATATACAATGAACTCAAACAAATCAGTAAGAAAAAAACAAACAGTCCCATCAAAAAGCGGGCGAAAGACATGAATAGAAGATTCGCAAAAGAAAATATACAAATGGCCAGCAAAACGTGAAAAAATGCTCAACACCACTAATGATCAGGGAAATGCAAATCAAAACGACAGTGTGATACCACCTTACTCCTGCAAGAACGGCCATAATTTTTTTAAAAAATCAAAAAAACTGTATGTTGGCATGGATGCAGTGAACAGGGAACACTTCTCTGCTGGTGGGAATGTGAACTAGTACAGCTGCTACGGAAAACAGTGTGGCGATTCCTTAATGAACTAAAAGTAGAACTACCATTTGATGCAGCAATCCCGCTACTAGATATCTAATAAGAAGAAAAGAAGTCATTATTAGAAAAAGATACTTGCACACCCACGCATGTTTATAGCGGCACAATTCACAATAGCAAAATTGTGGAACGCGCCCAAATGGCCATCAATCAACCAGTGGATAAAGAAACTGTGACATATATATTATATATATATCTTATATATATATATCTCATATATGTCTTTTATATATATAAAATATATATGCTATGCAGTCATAAAGAAGAATGAATTAACAGCATTTGCAGTGACCTGGATGAGATTGGAGACAATTACTCTGAGTGAAGTAATTCAGGAATGGAAAACCAAACATCATATGTTCTCACTGATATGTGGGAGCTAAGCTATGAGGATGCAGAGGCATAAGAATGATACAATGAACTTTGGGGACTTTGGGGTAAGAGTGGGAAGAGGGTTAGGGATAGAAGACTACAAATATGATGCAGTGTATACTGCTTGGGTGATGGGTGCACCAAAATCTCACAAATCACCACTAAAGAACTTACTCATCTAACCAAATACCCCCTGTACCCCAATAACTTATGTAAAAATAAAACAACAACAGCAACAACAAATATATTCAATCTCTTTCAGAATCTCTAATTGGATGGGACACTCCCCAATTTATTTTATAAAGTTAGCATTATTTTGATACCAAACCCAGTGAAGAATGGTACAAAAAAGAAAACTAAAGAACAATATTTATTGTAGATATAGATACAAAATCTTTATACAAATACTAGAAAATAGAATTCAGCAATATATAAAAATAATACTATAACATGACAAATGGGGTTTCTAGGAATGCAAGACTGGCTCTATATTTAAAATTTAATCAAAATATTCCACCATATTAATAAGCTAAAAAAGAATATTATATGATCATATCAATTAACACTTTAAAAATTGACACAATTTACATGTATCAAATTTGTGTGGTATTAGAATATACGTGTTCAAATCTATGTGGTATTATTAGGAACATATATAGACATATAGAACAATGAAACAGAATCAGAACCCAATAGCAAACTCACCCAAATATACTCAACTGCTTTTTGATAAACATGCAAGAACAGTTCAATGGGAGAAAGATACTTCTTTCAACAGGCAGTGATGGAGAAATTAAACATCCATAAGCGAGAAAAAGAAAAGGAAGATGAAAACATTGATTTAAGTCATACACTTTATATAAAACATTAACTTAAACCAGACCACAGACATTTTTAAATGTAAAGCCATGAAACTTAGAAAAAACTGTAAACTATCTTTTGGATAAAAGGGGCAAAGAGTTCTTAGACTTGACACCAAAAGTACAATTCATAAAGAATAAACTGATAAATTTGATTTCAGGAAAATAAAAAGTTTGCTCTGCCAGTGATCCTACTAAGAATATGAAAAGACAAGATACAGAATGACAGAAACTATTTGCAAACAAAACATTCACACTGGTTAACAAAAGACTAATATCTAGACTCTATAAAGTACTCTCTAAAGTCTCTAAACAAAACAATCTAATTAGAAGATGGCCCCAAAACATCAAGAGAAAATTCACTAAATAGGCTAAATAATTGAAAGTAAGCACATGGAACTGTTCTCAATATTATTAGCCATCAGAGAAATGAGAATTACCATGACAATAAAATATCACTATATACCTATTGGAATGACTAAAATAATTATAACAAGACTAAATGCTGGTGAGGATTTAGTGAAACTGGATCACTCATTTAGTTGGGAATGTAAGATAGTACAGCCACTCTAAAAAAGAGTTTGGCAGTTTACAGCTGGGAGCAGTGGCTCACACCTGTAATCCCAGCACTTTGGGAAGCCAAGGCAAGTGGATCACCTGAGGTCAGGAGTCCAAGACCAGCCTGACCAACATGGTGAAACCTCTTCTCTACTAAAAATACAAAAAGTTATCTGGGCATGGTGTCGGGCACCTGTAATCTCAGCTACTCTGGAGGCTGAGGCAGGAGAATCACTTGAACCTGGAGGGGGAGGTTGCAGTGAGCCGAGATTGTGCCACTGCAGTCCAGCCTGGGTGACAACAGCAAAACTCCATCTCAAAAAAAAAAAAAAAAAGACAGAGAGAGAGAGAGTTTGGCAGTTGATAAAATAAGCTGAACACGAAACTATCATACTCAGTGCCTAGTATCCCTAATAATCACCATGAGGGCACCAGCATGAAATGACTTTCTTGGCTTCTTACCTGATCCCAGTGGAGGATGGTCCACCTTCATGCTCTTTACAAGCAGAGCTAATAATCTTGCTAAACAGAGGAAAGTCTCTTCCACCATTTTATTGTGTAGTTTTCCATTGTGCTAAGAAGTGGTAGTTTCTTGTCCTGTGAACTTACAGTAATTTCAGGGTTTCTTTTGACCATTATTATGGTTTTTAATCTGTCAAATATCTACTACAACCCTAACAAATTCTAATAAGATTTCAAGGGCTTTCTGCTGCATAATCACCTGAGTTATATATTATGCTGCTCTCAGAATGCTGCTTTCTTTTTTCTTTGACCATTTCTGGTGGCTTTTCCCTTAGGTTGCCCTTCATCATCTATTTCTAAATGAGCATGTATGAATAGCCCTCCCCACATGCCCAGGCAGGTAAGCTCTCAGGATGAGCATGCCTTTGCTTCCAGCCGAGACTGCCTTCTACAAAGAGACCAAATCACAGATGATTACCACTAAAAACCAAAAAACTAAGCTTGTGCCTTTGTAATACACTGTTAAATTTTATTCTAGTAAGACATGAGGAGTTTCCATTTTCTTCCGGAAAATATAAAAACAAGAGTGGAAGGCAGCAACATTCATTACTTAGTAAGCATATCCAAGACTACCTACCAGAAATGAGAATTGCCATCCTAGAGTTGTTCAAAGGATATTAATAAATTGTGTTAATTACAAGGATATCAAGAAGCAGCAAGTAAGAAATTGTCTACCAGATTAGAATTTCCATTATTTCAGTTATATGAAGCTATTGCACATATAAATTCAATGAACCTTGTAACACATATGAATTATGTTCTGGCTGTGGAGAATACCATCACAGTGTCTTTTGTTGGTAGAGTAAATAGCATCCCATTCATTAATAAAGACTCCCAGTGTAAAATGCTAAAGGCTATTGAAGTAAATTCACAGACAGCACTTATCAACTGTATTCTGGTCTGCTAGGTCAGACCTCTTTTGCCCTCTACCTCTTTGTTATGTGTCAATGTCAAATGTTATCTTTGTAAAGAAAACTGCTTTCCTTCCTAATTTCAATTAATAATTAGACAATGATTAGTTGAACTGGGAAAACTTAGTTACTTTTTATTTCTCTAATATCAGCCGTCTTGCTTTCTTATAATAAAATACATGGATGGGTAATTTCAGCCCAGTTATCATGAAGACCAACTTTCTGAGAATTTACATGAGAATTTAATGCATCTTTTCAATGATTCAGTGAATTTCTACATGTGTGATACGTGCTTTTATTTTCCCTAAATTGATTGAATCATTTAAGGTCATTTTCTTTGTTTTATGATAATATGCCATATGAAAATATATTACAACTTCTCATTGTTTCATGCATTTTTTGATAATTAATAGGGTGTATTAACATCCTTTTGATAGGTTCAAGATGGCAAGGGTAATACATAATAATGGTGAACAACTGCTGCAGTAACAAACATGTTTTTGTTTTTGCTTTTGTTTTGTTTTTGAGACAGAGTCTCACTCTGTCACCCAGCTGGAGTGCAATGGCACAATCTCAGCTCACTGAAAACTCTGCCTCCAGGTTCAGGCACTTATCCTGCCTCAGACTCCAGAGTAGTTGAGATTACAGGTGTGCACTACCATGCCTGGCTAATTTTTTTATTAGCAGTAGAGACGGGGTTTCGCCATGTTGGCCAGGCTGGTCTCGAACTCCTGACCTCAGGTGATCCACCCACCTTGGCTTCCCAAAGTGCTGGGATTACAGGCATGAGCCACCATGCCCATCCCAAACATGTATTAAAAAGAAAAGTACTATGTAATCTTACTCACTTTTCAGAGAATACCACTTTAGCTGTTTTGTTACAATCAAGCCAATATTTTATTTCTTTCACCTGAATATCTTTGTTTATGACGTTCTATCTACCTAATGACCTCTTGCTAAAATAGAGCTAGTTTTAGTCTACAGTTTACGCTTACCTTCTCACAAAAATGTTAATAAACTGACTATGCCCTAATATTGTGAGTGTGGTGATGGTAGAGTTTCTACTCAGGGTCCATAGTCCTGCGCCATCAACATTGTTGTAGCCCATTGGAGGGCCCAGAGGTTCTTACATTAACAGGCTCTCCAGGTGATTCTTGTGCACACTAACATTTGAAAAGTCATGCTTTTATTGCACTTTATATCGTTGACTGGTTTGGGAAGTATTTATTGAGTGTTCTCCAAATCAGGAAGCTTTTCTGAATCATCAGATTTGAATCTCTCCTGAAAAAGCGCACCATCTAGTAGAGATGACAACTAATACAAATAACACTACTAAATGCTTTAAGTGGATATTTTCATAAGAAATTTAGACAAAGCAGAATGAACAATTACATGATACACAAATTATTTCCAACTAAAATGCTTATTAAAACGTTATAGACGAGTGGGATCGATTAGAACTTTGATAGATGAATGTGCTGTGGAACTACAGATGCAGGAAAAGGAAATGTTCAGTGATGTGGAAGACAGAAAACACAAAAATATAAGGCGGGACCATTTGGCAAAGGTAGGGAATGGCAAGTGGTTGAATCTGGGTGAAGCATGTCTACAAATACTTATGGTTGAAAATAGAATTTAAGGAGAACTTTGGGCTATGCCAGAGAAATCTTCGAAAGAAAGTGTAACACCTGTATATTCTAAGTTAGTTTTCTGTGTTTTCAACTTAATCTCAGAAAAAAAGTGCTCTCAATGGACACATCTTGAAAGTTCCTCAAAGGCTTGCCGTCTTTCTATCTGCAGTGCCTGCACAGTTCCTAGCACTGTAGAAAGGCTCAGTATACATTGTTGACTGAATAAGCAAATGCTTTATGTTTAGCTTCCAAATAAACTAACAATAAACAGAGACTTTTAACTTTGCATTTGACTTCATACATTTGTTTGAAAAAGTAAAACTCCCAAGAGAAGTCGATAGGGTCCATTGAATCTAATTAGTAGTCATGGGATAGCAAAATAATGGGGTTTTGTGTAAATACTGAATTATTCTTTTGATTTATGAAAGTGTAGCTGTAATGACATACTTTTTGATAAACAAGAAAAATGTAACCATATGCTTTACATTTTTAATAAGGCGAATACTGTATTCTGCCTCGCCTATTGTGGGGAATAGGCTATTAAAATCTTGGTTGAATTCTGAAACTTTGGAACAAAAGAGAAGGTTGTTAGCTTTTCTAGGCCTGAGGCCACATACATTTATCTCTCTGTCTCTCACAGTATCTTGCACATAATAGGCAATCAATAAATATTGTTTAATTGAACAAACCCCCAGGGAAGAGCTTAAGACAGCCCAGATTTTAGGAGTTCTTAAAGATATTATAAAATGATAATAGTTATGATAAGAATTAAAATTTCTGAATTGAAAAGGATACATTTGCAGTAGTAGATGGGGTGAGGATTTTTATTACTATGCAGGAAACAATGCAGTCAGTTGTGCTGGGAAGTCAGAAGGTCAGCAGAAAGACCCATGCACATCTACAATAATCATTTTATTGTTGCTCTGGGATTTGAACATCAAATGGAGACAGTAATAAAGCCTCATTTTGTGAACACAGTATCTCCATCTTCAATGAGCGAGGGTAAGTGCAGTAATGCTCCCTTCCTTCTCAGGAAAGGGTCAGGTTACATCTAAGGTTTCAAAACAGAAAGCTAACAAGGACAGGCCTGTTTTCTTCTTCTTCTTTCTCTCTTTTTCTGCAACTGTGGCTCAGCAGTAGAGAAAAGTTTGTGGTTTTATTAACCCTGTATGAGACTCCAGGGAGAATTTCTTTTCTTAGAGCTTCTAGAAGAAATGAAAATAAAAGTAATGACAGTCTCACCCACTTTTTTGTTTTGAAAAATAAATAATGAGTAGCCATCTCAGCCTGTCAAGTTGCTAACAGGCAAATCTGTTCTCTACAATAGGGCTGGAATTTCATAGCCTTAAAAAGGAAATTATGGTTTGGGGGTAAAATGAACAAGTTCTTCCATGCACTTCCTTTTTTATTTTTCATCTTTTCTTTTCCAAAAATGATTGACAGCTCTATTAAATAGCCCCTTGACTAATCAGAAAGACAAATGTTTTATCAACAGAGATTGCTTATACAAGAAGACATTAAACCTTTGTCTACTAGGTTATGCTGTCAGTTTGAATGAGGATGGTGGCTTGTTAGGATCCAAGTCCCTTCCTCCTTTCTGCAGACAGTTATTGAGTCTCATTTGGTATGGTGGGGCTAGCTAACTTTAGACCCTCAGATCTTTTCTTGGGGACTTTGAAGCAAGCATGAAGGGTAAAAACTGTCAGTTTGAATTGTTTGTAGGCATAATTTGAAGCAGTGTGTCCTTTCAATGATTTGAAAACCATTTACAATGTAGTGGCATATGAGAACACTTTGAACTTACTAGAATTGAAACTTGCCTTTTTCCCAATAATGTTCCATATTACAATTTCCATGTATAAAAGCCTATTTAATTCCCTATTATATATCAAGGAGAATTCTAATTAATCACATAGTTTATTTTCTACTCTCCCACTTTCTTTATCTCTCTGTCTCATTTCCTGGATATCTTTTAAATACCTTTAAATATCATCTTTAATTAACTAACACCTCTTTACCACTCCTTTCCCCCAAACAACTACCAACACTCAGAATATAAGTTCCAAGAGAGCAGAGATTTTGTTTGATTTGTTGACAGACAACTGCCTCCTCAGTGCATAGTACTGGACTCAGTCCTTATTTCTCATAATAAGTGAAAGTGTATTGCACGAATTATTCCTGTGTTATTAGTGTGAAGGGAAAATACCTTGGGCCTCCAAAATTACTGAGCTAAAGGGAAAATTCAAGCTGGAGACTGGTCAAAGCAAATTGCCTCCCATTCTATTCAAAGTCATCCCTCTACTCTCTGAGATAGATGCATATTCTAATTGCCTCCTTTGGAAAGGCTTATCAAAAACTCAAAAGAATGCAACGATTTGTTTCTCACCTCCCTGTGACCTGGAAGCCCCCTCTCTGCTTCGAGTTGTCCCCACCTTTCTGGACAGAACCAATTTATGTGTTACATATATTGATTGATGTCTCATGTCTCCGTAAAATGTATAAAACCAAGCTGTTTTCCAACCACCTTTGGCACATGTCATCAGGACTTGCTGAGGCTGTGTCATGGGCACGCATCCTCTACCTTGGCAAAATAAACTTTCTAAATTAACTGAGATCTGTCTCAAATTTTCAGAGTTCACATTAATAAGAAGCATGTGGGCTGTACCTTCATGAAGTCACACAACCACAGGGGCTGAACTGCATTCTGTGCCTGATGTGGGTTGCATCAACCTGGAAGAGAAAAGTATTCCTTTGTGTGATAGTCACAAAGATACCCTACTTCCTAGCAGCCCCTATGCTGGAGACTCTCTGAGCTGAAGTGATTAGCTCAGTTTTCTAGCACTAGCAAACATTGGGCCAATGGAACAAAACAAGTTCTGTCTGCCTCCAGTGATGCTCCTTCCATTATATAAAAAGCTAAGTGTTTGCTTTTGTATCAATGACTTGTACTCAATTCCGAGGTATATAGTTGTGAAGATTATGACAGTTCTCTTTGAGAAACAAATCAAAGCTATTAACTCTCCAGACATACACACACACAAACACACACACACATACACAATTGTGTATACAATTTTTAAGCATTCACAAGAGAACCTGAAGCAAAGATTAAGAATTCTTGCCTTTGTATAGTCATTGCCGTTGCCACTTTGGGGCCAGTATGGATGTTATATTAGAGTAACTCCTTTTTATGATACATATTTATGCTTGATATGTAATGTAGAGTCTGCAAACAAGTGTATTTTTCTCACCAGCTCCAGAAGTGTTGCAAGTCAGTGTTCTAGAGTTCTAGCACTCCCTTGTCCACTGGTCAGGTTCCAGTACTCCTTCCTCCCAAGATGAGCACCAAGTGCACTGGTCAATTATATTCATCAGCACGTTGCCAGTTTTTAGGAATGCCTCCTTTTGACTAAGAAGGCATGGACAGCCATGATGTCGGCATTCTGACAGTTGGTCCCAAATATAGATAAACAGTGTAGTTCATTAATTATAATGTGGAGATTGCGCACTGAGTTCTTAGCTTTAAATTTCAGTAGAATATTTGAGCATATTTAAATAAAATCTATTCATGGGTTGTATCATCTCTTAGAATTGAACTTAATATTTTTATACCTAGGAATCTAAATTAATACAATTGTAACAAACTTTTAAAAATTAGAAAACATTTATAAGCAGGGCTTGAGTTCCTAAGAGCTGATGTACTAATCTAATAATTGGTCAGAAGTACCTCTAACCAAGGAGCTTATTTTTGACCTAGAAGAAAAATAAGGATGTTTTCTATAGAACCTCATAGTTCTACTACCATTGAGAAAATATGCTTTAAGTGGTAAGGATGTCACTAAGAATATCCTTACTGCCAAAGGACAAAATTACAAGTTTACTTATTGATGCAATTGGCTTTTATTCATAGTTCATGAATGGGGGCAGTATCTGTTCCACAAAATTAAATGAGAGCACCCACTTGACAATGGCAGAACTGTGGATTTTGTTAAGGTGGAAACAAGAAAACAGAACAATGGGAAAAAAAACTGATTAACTAATCGGTTAACATCAGGTTTGTTCTGGTTACTTTCTTTGTAAGGGTTAGAGCAGAGTAGACTTCCTATTACACTGATTCAGGTAGACTAGAAGCTTCTATTTTTAGGAAAAGAAAAAGTTGTGTTTTGGGATCTATCGCCTTCCTTCAATTTTCAGTTTGATTTTGTGGCATATGACCTGAGTGACTTCATTTTGATTTGATCTGATCTGTTAAGGTCTATTGCAGAAGCTCAGTCCAAAACAATGGCCTTCCACAATTTTTATTTAACATTACCTAACAATTTAGTGGAGATCTACCAGTGGAATTTTATGTAATGTCTTTGTGAAACTGTTTTTTTCTTTTTTCGTTTTTAATGTAAAAAGAGAAGTAGAGCAAGATTTTTTCTTGCTAAACAAATTTGTGTTAGATTCAAGATAAAGTATTACTTTCACAATGGCATTTCCTGGGTAGCCTCCTTGTACCCAGATATAAAGACCATGTCCTGGACAATAGTTACTTAATTTGCCTACATCTTGAATGGCTCATGGAGTTTTCACCTCGGATTTAAATTTCCCAAAAGCAAAGTTGTAATATGGTACATAAATGAAATGAGAATATGATATCCAGCAAAGTGTATTCTTGTTACAACTGTAATGACAATATGTCTTTGCTTATTTGTTATATAAATCTTGGTTGCATTTCCACTCTGAATCTTGACACAGTGACTTGTATTTCAATGCATAAGTGTTAAAAAAAAAAAGGCAATTTAAAAACAAAAGTATGTTTTTGGTTCTTGAATTAAAAGCACTATAATTGTAATTAGGGACAACAGCTGATGTGGTTTTCTTATTAAAGTGATAGATAAATACTGTAACTAAATTGTTGGCTCTTAAATGAAGTATAATGATCACTGTCAGCAGAAGAGTTTCTCTTATAGATATGAATACATTCTGCCCCATAAAACCAAAAATTAATTTTGCTGCTATCACTTTCTTAGCCATTTATTATACAGAGTATATTAATGCCATGCTCTCTGAGATAAGAGTTTAACATTGCTTGCATTCTTTGGCCCCAAAGAATTCTCCTTTTCTACCAATGCATAATAACTCAGATAACAGAAAGTCAGTTAATTAGAGTATTAAAGAGAAGCCTAGGAGTTAATTGATTCAGAATGGCTGTTAGTCCCTGTACTTGGGTGGTGAGCGGTATCTAGCATCTGGAATTACTCTTTGTGTGTGTGGGTTTTTTTGTTTTTGTTTGTTTGTTTGTTTTTGACAGGGTATCACTCTGTTGTCCAGACGAGTTCAGTGGCGCAATTTGGGCTCACCACAACTTCTGCCTCCCGGGTTCAAGTGATTCTCCTGCCTCAGCCTCCCAAGTAGCTGGGATTACAGGCACACGCCACCACATCCAGCTAATTTTTGTATTTTTAGCAGAGATAGGTTTTCACCATGTTGGCCAGGCTGGCTTATTCTTTGTTAATGTGCTGATTTTGTTTATTTTTTAATATGTAAATTGGTAACTTGTCTGTACAAAGATGTAATAACCATAAGAACAATCTCCTCTGGTTTTAGTGTAATTCCTCTCTAATTTAAAAGTGATATCCAAAAACATAGTGCAATCACTGGTATGTAGACGCTCTACCACAAAGTGCTTTGCATGCCTTGATTCTGACTGAGACCCCTTTTCCTGTAACAGGCCTTTGGGAATATCATGGGGTCATTGATTTTCAGTTTGCTTTTACAGCAAGATTCCTCATGCTCACAAAGAGGGAATTGAGTTCTGTGCCCTTTGGTAATTTGATTTTTTGTGTTTGGATTTGAGGGCAGGGAAATACATTGGAATGTACTTAGTTTCAATCAATATTTACTGCTTATTCAATATGGTAAGGTAAGGGTTGGTCGCAATTAAGCTGTACAATGCTAGAATCTTCCCAAATTCTGATATATGAGCAACTGGAGGAAAAATGAGTAAAGGTATAATTAATCCCACATCTTAGAGTTTCTTGGTGGAGATCAAATGGGAACTCAGAAAACATCTGTGGTATCACTGACTTTGCTTTCTCCAATGCCTACATTCTCTATACCTACATACATGCACATGTCACAGCTTTCTTGGCAATATGTAGCATACACATCATTCCAGATAGCAGACAACCTCAGCAAAGAAATATAGCTGCAGAGAATAAATTTTGAACACTCCTGCAGCTGAAAAGATATTTATCACAGCAATACACTGTTAGAGCACTGGAGAGTCAAGTCAGATACACTTTGCTTATTTGCATGCCAGAAGGCAGAGCCCACTCAGAGCCTCCCAGCCCACAGCTGTTTCAGAGGGCTACTTTTCTGCTTCTGAATGCAGAGGTGGGGCCATCTGCACTGCTTGAGGTTTTCTTATGGGCACATTCAGTACTCTGCTACAGGCTTTTTAATTAACTGAAAGCTAGCTAAAGGAATGTTCAGTTATTGAAACTAGAGAGTAGAAAAAAACAAAATCAAAGAAAATGCACATTTTAAAATTATTACTGGATGACTCTTGTTGTGCCATGATACCCTAGATACAGACCCAATATTTTGAATCAGCCACTATAAGAACAAGATCAATTGCATAAGGACAAAAACTTTCATTCTGTATTAAGAATGGGAGAAAATCATTATGTTTATACAAAGTAGACCAAGCATTGTGCTATAGGGTCTTACTCATAAAACATGTGTTTGATAATTTAAGGTAAAATGCTTTCACTATAATACGGTGACCCGGAAAGTGGAATGCACCACATAGTTTACTTTTGATTTTGCTATAGATGTTTTTCTAAGTAGCTCAATTAAAATAACTTTATCCACTTATGATTTAACTTCATGTAAGTACAAATCCACAAATAGAATGGCATAATACAAATCTACATCCATATCCAAGTATGTTAGAAGGTATTTCATAATTCTGTTTCCTAATGAATTTGCAAGCTCCCCACTCTGCTCTGTGATCCACCTTCAGAATATTCTCTCCCTGTTTTCTCTCCCTGCACTTCTTAGTCTTCCTAATTGTCTGGGATTTTGGCTGTGGTCTTATAGATGAAAAGTCTATCGTTTAAGTTTTCTTTCAACAGTAATATTCAAAAGAGAGTTTGGATAAATATCTAATAAATAAATTGAAGTATAATACTTATTTCTTATTAGTCACAATGTTTTAATAACACAAATACTATTAATCACAACCCCTATTTTTTTCAGACTTCCGCCATGAGTAAAATTGAAAAAATCTCTATGCCTAGTCTTATATTACCTCTGAGGTGGCCAAGTTGCATTTTCCTTCCATTCTAAAATAAAACAGAGAGAAAGAAAGAAAAGAAAGAAGGAAGGAAGTAAAGGCAGGAGGGAGGGAGGGAGGGAGGAAAGAACGAAGGAAGGAAAGGGAAGGGAAGGGAAGGGAAGGGAAGGGAAGGGAAGGGAAGGGAAGGGAAGGGAAGGGAAGGAGGGAGGAACATCTGGAGGGAGAGGCATTGGGAGAGATGGAAAAATGGAGAATTGCTGTCAGATTTAATTTGTGTAAATAATCTATAATGTTGATAAGGAAAGATTTCATAAAAACATAGGATTTGGAGTCCGACAATTTGAATCAGTAGCTTTGGCTCATATATGTGCCTAGAATTGAGCAGTGTATACTGAACTTAGTAATCAACTAAATCACTATTTTTTCATAGATTTTTTTTCTTGAATTGCAACTTCAAACCTATATTACAACCTTACCTTTCAAAAAGATTTAGTAGATACTTTTGTTTGCATTTAATATTGTTCTCTAACACTTACTATCACCTTTACCACTAAAACCACTTCCCCTTATGACTACCATAGGTCCCATTTTTGTCACTAATGAGGTGAGTCTACCAGCAATCAGCATTGAAAATGTTGGAGATGTTCCCGTCTCCCAGTGCCACCTATGTGACATTGCTGCAATCCTTGCTTTATAG
Organism: Piliocolobus tephrosceles; assembly: GCF_002776525.5. Classification (NCBI taxonomy): domain Eukaryota; kingdom Metazoa; phylum Chordata; class Mammalia; order Primates; family Cercopithecidae; genus Piliocolobus; species Piliocolobus tephrosceles. Next base: position 39,011,560 of record NC_045451.1, read on the forward strand.
TATTACTTGAGTATATACGTTCTTGCCTATTTCCACTGCCCTCAGCCCAATGTATGAACCTCATCCCTCATGAAAATAGAAATTATAATAGTTTTCCAAAATGTGTTTGTATCTCCAGTTTCTTCTGGCCATATAATAGACGATGTGTTTTCCTTTCGAAGATTTTTTTTTTTACACTTGTGGCCTTCCCGTACCCTAGTATGCACAGACTAATGGATGATTTTCTTTCTCCTACCTCTGCAGATATATGTCACAGCTGGAAAAAGAGAACATTGCAAGTAATTGTTTTGTTCTATTTTTCCAAAACAGAGTATAGAAATCAATGGCAGAAACAATAGAATTTAAAAATTTTTTAAATTTTCCCTCAAAATAATTAATGTTCTTAATTATGGATAGATAATTACCTTCTCCCTCAAAATAATTAATATTCTATGACCTGGGAGAAGGGCGTGTTGAAGAAAGGAGGATGAATGATACAGGTGAGTGTGGGACCTGGGTGAAAGGCCAGGAGTGTATGCTGTGAGGTAGGCATCACATTTTAATTTCTTTATTTGCCAAGTGGATACCAATTACTTAAGCATGATTTTATTAATGAATCCATGCTTTTCTCAATAATCTTTAATACTAGTTTAACAACTTTATAAATGAATTTTCCATATAGCTATGGGTCTTTCAAAGGCTCTTATTCTATAGCTTTGGCCTAAGTGTTAATCTCATGCTCTATTAATACTTTCTGCACTTTAATAAGACAAGTCTTTCTATCTGGTTAATTTTCTTAACAATTCTTTGCCCCTTGCTCTCTGCTATAAATTATAGAGTGAATTTGTTGATTTTATGAAAACAAGCACACATGAGGATTAATTTAGATTGACTGATGTAACATTAAATATATAGATTCTTCTGGGAGCATATTATATCTATTTATTTAAATTTTCTTTCATTTTTAATAATGAAATATTATACTTCTGTCTGTTTCAGTCTTGCATCTTAGGTTTATTTCTGGAACTTTGTATGTTTTATTCAAACTCACATTATTAAATTAAGAGTCTTAAAATTATATTTTCTAACTATTCTAGTGAATGTGCAATTGCTTTTTGCATATATATATATATATATTTCATATCATATAACATTGTTGAAATTTTACTAGTTATCATATTTGATCTGCAGATTCCAATGTTGGCCATTATGATTATTCACAAATATTCTAGTTACTGGGACCATCTGGAGGGCTGCATTTTCTCACCTGTTTGAAGTTAGGCATATTCCTGACTTGCTTAGGTCAGTGAAATAAATAAAATGTGAGTGGAAATTATACTTGTCACTTAGGGGTGGAAAAATTTAATTGCTGGTGATGGATCTTAATTTTCATTCTCACTTTCAAGATTATGATGAAATCATGTGTCTCAGTTGGGCCACCATCATCTGTGGTCCTTGAGAGAATTCAATGAGGAATTCCCGATTCACTTTTGTTAGAATGTAGTGTGAACAGAAGATAGGTTATTACTATTTTAAATTTCTAGAATTTCATGTGTCTTCGTTATCACAGCATATTGTAACCCATTTAAACTAATACCATTCAGCTGAAATTTTACATCCACAATTGTGACTAAAGGGAAATATCAATTTAATGTCTTCCCTTTCTATAGTCATATTTCTATTGTTTTTTTCTTGCCATAAAGCAACAGCCAAGACCTCTAATATGTTAGTAACCAAGTGAGGATATAAGAAGAGTGTTTGTCATACTTCTAATTACAAAGAAAACACTTTACCTTTTAGTATGAGATTTGCCTTGGGCAATTTTGTAGATACCTCTTATCAGATGAAGACTTTTCCTCTTTCACTTCAAATTTGCTAAAAAGGAGTTTAGGATTTTTTAAAAATCGTCAGCGGTTCTTGAATTCTATCAAAAGCCTTTTCTATGTCCATTGACTTGAAAACATAATTTTTCTCTATTAATCCTTTAATATAAATTATACTATTTTATTTTTTAATATTAAATCAGATTTACATTTATCAGCTTAACTCAACTTTATCATCGTTTAAAATATATTGCCAGTTTTCTTTCATTAGCATTCCCTTTAAAATTTTGACATTTATATTTTTGATCAAGATTGGACCATTTTTTTTTCTCTCTTTTTCCTGAAAGGTCTAGATACCAAAATTTGAAAATGAGTTGGAAAGTATTCCCTCTTTGTCTAGATTCTGCACAAGTATATTGATTGAGTTATGTGTTCCGTGTTTATGTAATTTATAAATGAATAAATATTTACATATTGGGGAGTATGCTTAATTTTTAATGATGAATAGATGTTGAAACAGTTTGGGGATTATATAGATATATGATCTATATATATGGTGTGTGTGTATATATGATCTATATGGTGTGTGTGCATATAATCTATAATATGGTGTGTATGTATAAGATCTATAAATATGGTGCGTATGTATATGATCTATAAATATGTATGTATATATATAGATCTATAAATATGGTGTGTATGTAGGTATATAATCTATAAATATGATGTGTATGTATGTGATCTATAAATATAGTGTGTATGTATATGATCTATATATGGTGTGTGTATATACAATATCTATATATGATGTCTTTTATATATCTTCTATATATGGTATGTATATAGATCATAATATATATGGTGTGTATATAGATGATCTCTATATATTAGACACATGATCTCTATGTGTTATGTAAGATCTATATACGTTATATATGTATGATCTACACATGTTATAATTATGATCTCTATATATGGCATACATGGTATATAGATTCTCTAGTTTCTAATTGAGGCTCTGTAGACTTCAAACTTAGGCCCTTGTTGCAAATCTTGAGCCTAAGAAAAAATGCTGTTCTCGATTTTTATTAGCTATATTTCTTCTTTTTTCATAAATTTATACAATTTATATTTTAAATTCATAAGAGAACTTGTATGGTCTGTGTTAAATCTTATCCTTTTCCCTATAAATTATTTTAGGCTCAGAAGGGTTGAGTTCGTTCTCCAAGGTCATATGAATAAAGATTCGTCCTTTAAATTCTGTCCTTTTAGAAATTATTTCTGGCTCCTATATCCAGTCTCCCAGGGCAAGAAGGTATCCCACCTCAGCACTGTTACAATACACTACATTAAACTCATCTCCATTCACAATACATGACCACCTCAGAAGACATACAATGTTTACTACAGTTCATTGTTTATGTGTGTAGAATATACAAGGCATGTTCTACACACAGAATAAATACTTGTGGAATAAATATGCTATTGAATGAGTATCTTCCATTAGACTGTATACTTCCTGAAGACAAATTTAACACACAAAAAGATACTCAATAAATGCATATTAAATTAAGAAATGCATGGAATAAGCCAGTTTAGAACTAACCCAGTGATTTTTTTCTGCTCTATTTTGCTACTTCGTAGACAACATAAATTTGCAAAAATAGATGTGTTAAACAATTTGCAATGTTTTTCTGAAATGAAACTAATTATGCAGAAGAAATTAATTTTTAAAATTCCTAAGGAGACTTTTCTCTGAAAGTAGCTTATTTTAAAGCACTGCCTTAGGGATTGCAACACTAAATGCTCACAATAAAATGCAAGACAATGTAGCATCTTTGTATTTCCCATATAATCAAAAGATTCACCTTATTGTGTGTGTGTGTGTGGATGGATGGATAGATAAATAATTTAAAGAATTTTCAAAATATAATCAAAAGTTACATGTGGTTCCATAGTTAGGGACCATGAGACATGCTAAACACAAAAGTTTATTTTTGTCTTTAATTTAGCATTAGTAATTTAAGAACACAACCAAACAAGTTATATTTAAAAGTTAAGGCTTTAAGTAATTAAAAATTATAATATGCTCTTTGAAATTTATCTATCCATGCATTTTCAGAATTCCTATTAGTTTTAAGGATTCAAATGTAACTGAGACAGCACTCCAAAATTTGTTAATTCCCACTTTACAGAAGACATTAATGCCAACAAATTTCCTGTATCTGATTGTGATCCTTCCAGTTATCACCAGGTTATTAGTCCAATCATGTAGAGATTTTCCAGGGAAGTGGGAGCATTATATGTCCAGACTCAGTGTCAGAAGAACCCTTGGGAAGTTGGAGACAAAATATGATACAGAAACATTTGAACTTCTTTGTATTCTAAGCTGAGGAGTTTATATTTTATTCAAGAAGTGATAGAAGTGGCAAGAATAATATCAATTTATATTGTTAATTATATGATTTTGGTAGAGCATATAGTTAAGAGAGACAGTATTGGGCAATGGGTAAGAACTTAAACTCTTTTATCAGATTTTATAATACATACTCAATTCAAATACTTACGTACTCCATCACCCTGAGCAAGTTTCACATCTCAGTTTCTTCATCTCTAAACAAGGACAACGACCTCCTTGGTTGGTTTTGGAGACTGGATAATTTAACATATGTATAGGATTTACAATGCCAGACATTTTGAAGCAATGTATAATTGTTAGTTTTATCATTACTATTTTACTATTTTTGTTGTTACTATTAAAGGCATAATATTTAAATTGAATCAACAGTAAGCTGCAGAGTTGTGGAGGAGTAAATGGAGAAGCTAAATTTTACCTTAAGAAAAAATTGCTTGGAGTACTAATCAGATGTGTTCATTATATTAACTCCTTGTCTTTTCTTTTCCCAGCTCATCAGATTGGTACCAGACATAACTCTTATTAAACAAAGATGTTGGAAAAAAGTGTGACTGGAATAGGAAGTCTGGAATTTGGGTTATTAATATTTGGAATAAACAAAAAATATGACATTATAGTAGCAACTTCTCCTGAGAAGTTCTTTTATTTCCTCTTATCAAAAAGATGTGAGAACTATATTATATGAGGATAATATTATTGAAGGAAGATTATTTGGAAAATTAACATGGTAAAATATTTATGAAAGGCTCTCTCTCTGTTTCTCAGGCGGCTTTGGTCTTAATTAGTATTCAACTCCCTTGCGATGACAGGCAACACATTGCTTTGAAGAGTCCATAAAGAGTTACTGTCAAATCTTATGTGATACGTGATAGTTGGTGGTGAGAGCATCATGGGCTAAATCATTCTAAGTATGCAAAACAACCAGATTCCTTTTCTGTCAGATCATTCCACAGCACTGTGGAACATGGACTGGAATTGGTAGACATTGGAACAGAGTAATCCAGATGAGATGTCCAATTATCTAAGACAGGAGGTGGTAAAGTTATGGATCATATCAGTGGAGAGGAAGAAACACCTGAGGAGAAGCTACGTGTGGGTTTGTTGACTACATGTGAAAGATAAGGGAAGTATACTGCACAGATGCTGACAGTGTTATTTTTTCTTGAGAGTTCGGAGGTCAGGGTGTTGCTTGGGTTGGGAATATTAGATGAATATTTGACATTTTAAGTTTATGTTGTCTGGAGCTGGACCTATTTATATTTAATTGGAAATACATTAGAGTTTCAGAAAGTAAATAGTGTATGGAAATTTCACAAACTTGGAGCCAAATGTATAAATGGATAAAACTGTCCAGAGAAAAAACTCACAGAATGACAAAAGAAAGAGGGGAAGAATGACAGCAACCTGGAAAACTTCAAGGTTCAAGGGGAAGATGAAAAAGGTAATGAGAAAAACAGTAATGCATATCTTCCTCTAATTCCATCTTCCTTCATCCTTCCCTTATATACTGGTGCTCACAGAGTTCCATGTTCAGTTCACTGTTCTTTGACATGTACACCTACCTCTTAAGCTCGGAGGCAAATGACCAACAGCCTACTTGACATTTCTACTTTAATACTTCACAGACAATATAAACTATCAGTTTCTTAAAAGGAACTCATCATTTTGCCCTATTAAATCAGATATGCCTTTTATGTCTTCCCTTTTAGTAAAGGGCACCAGCATTCACCCAGAGGCTCAAGTCGAAACAAAGCTCTGGATCTTTCTAGGAGATTTTCACTTGCTTATTTTCCACCTCTAATTAGGTTCTCTGCATCCTGGAAATTTTAAACCTCTTAGAAGATTCAAACCAACTTTCCTTATAATTACCGCAATCACTTTCTCTTGAGTTAGGCCTTCATATTTTCTTAACCTGGTTGCTGAATGACGTCTTAGTTGATTGTTCTCCAGCTTCACCTCCCTCTTGTTGCTCCTGTGATGGATCTGTAAATAAAGATTTGTTTGTATTATTGCCCTGTATGAAACTCAGTAACAAATTCTCATTGATGCAATACAAATTCTCTGGAATTGATCATAATAATGTTTCAAGATTTGGGCCTTGGCTGTCTATTGAGCTTCATCTAAATATGAAATCCCTAATTTATACCATGCTGGCTTGGATTTCAGAATGATCTGATGTAACTATCCATGTATATGTCTTCGATTACTTGAAATGTCTAAATCAGTGGTCAGTGAACTACAAACTTTAGCCTGCAGGCCAAATCCAGGCTGCCACTGGCTTCCATAAATGAGGATTTTTTTTTTTTAATACAACCACAGCCTCTTCATTTACATATTATCTGTGACTGCTTTCACACTATATGGCAAATTGAAAAATGGTGATAGACACCATTTGGCCCCCAAATCCTATGATAATTACTTTCTGGCCCTGTACTGAAATTGCTTCCCTACCTCTTGTCTAAAAATCAATCCTATAAATACTAGAGAAACGTGATCCATAACAGGATTTTAGAAGGCAGGAAATGTTGTTTTGATAGGGTGCTATTCCTCAACTTTTTAAAGTCCATTAAAAATTTTCAAGAAAACATCCAAGTCCAAAGAAGAAATGCTTTAATTGGTATTTATTAAAGGCATACATTTACTCTGCTGAGATCCACAGTGGAGAATTTTCAGTGAAACAATGTAACAGAGACATTCTGCACCACATTACCTTCTCAAAAGCATCACAGTCTATAGAATCTGACTAAGGTGCACATTATTCTGTTGTGACTCACCCACACTGCTTTAGAAATATCAGGCAAATCAGACACATATGTGTCTTGATTTTCATTTGGGAGTTTTCTACTCTGATTAATGAAAGAAGTGCAGAACACTAAATTATGCTATCCTCACAAGGTACTTATTTGTTGATTAATTAAGCAAATATTTACTGGGTGCCTGCTGTGTGTGAGTCAGGCACTGTTCTGGACTGATTCTGAATGAATCAGGCCCTAAATCCAGCAGCCTTTAAGAAGTTAGTATTAAATATCTCCTACTATGCTGTGCCTCTTCGGGAGACCTCAGATGGCTCAGAAATTAGTTGAGAAATTTAAAAATACCTTTTGCTAAAATCTGCTAGCCCACATATCCTATAAATTGAAAGTCTATTTGTGTCTTACTTTTAAATTACAAATATACCTTTGAAAGAGTTAAGATTAAAATTGAATCACAACTTAGAGTGTTTTGATTCAGTCAAGCAATTATATTTCAGCTAGTCACTTGGAAATGCTAGTGATTTCACAATGCCAGTGTGAAGATTAGCCACATAAAATAAACTCAAGAAAGCATTAAAGGACTAAACAGAAATGTATGAAGAGTATAATACCTACAATTCATTTTAAAAACAAAAAGATGAGGTACATCTGAGGAATGAATTAGCAAGCTATAAGATCAGATTTAAAAAATAAATTTGCCCTCAATAAAAAAGGAAAAAGTAAAGAAATAGCAAAACATAGCTAAGATATATAGAAGCTATAAATAATAATGCTGGCGTGCAGCTAGTTCTAGAAAGAGGGAAAAATAAAAGGAACAAACACTTGAGTAAATAATGGAGATACATTTTCTACAATTTAAAAAAAGATGATATACAACAATTTGAAAGCGCTTAGAAAGTGCCAACGAAGAGAGACACTTAGACATAATAATGAGATACACTAATACTGTAGACACCAAGAAAATTTCTGAGATTTCAAGACATTACAGATCATATTCAAAGGCAAAGAATATTTTTTAAGATTATGCTATATGTAACATAGCCTTCAAAGTATTGAAGGACCCTAAATAGTTACTTAGAAATACTGTTATATTAAATTAATCTCAGTCATGCAAGTCCTCAGAAATTTTTGTCTACATCACTGACAAAGGATCAGTATAAAAATGCATAAAAACTCTAACAAATAAAAAACCCAATAACCTGATTTTAAAATAAGTGAAACAAATCAATATTCTATAGGAAACAGCACGTTAACCAGATAACAAACAAGATACGACCACTATCACTTGTAATCAGGGAATTGCAAATCAAGATTTCAATAAGAGAGTATTATAAGGCTATGCAATTAGAAAAAATAGATAAAATTAAAAAGTTTAACCTTGTCAACAGGATGTAAAATTACATAGTTTATTATACATAGTTTGTAGGGATATAAATTTGTGCAACCATTTTGGTTGATAATTTAATTTATCTCTTATGGTTGGCCATTTGCACATCCATAGACACAGCAACTTCATGTTTAAGTAAATACCAAAGAGAAAAACTTGCACATGTGCAAAAAGAGATGTGGACAGGAATGTTCTCAGAATCACTGTTCACGATACTAAAGGCTTAGAAACTACACAAACATTCCTAAATGGGAGAGTCAAAGAGTAATATGTTAGTTTTCTGTGGCTGCTGCTACAAATTACTACAGACTGTGTGAGTTGAAACAATTCAGATTGATTATTTTACTGTTCTGGGGGTTCAGAAGTCTGAGATAGTATCACTGTGTTAAAATTGAGGTGTCAGCAGGGCTGTGTTTTCAGAGATCCTTTTTAAGTTTTTTTGCTTTTTCAGCTTCTAGAAGTTTTCTATATTTTTTGATCCATTGCTCCCTTCCATATTAAAAGCCAGCAATGCCTAGTAAAGTCTTTCTCACATAGAATTACTTTGAAATGCTTCCTCTAGCCTCCCTCTTCCACTTGAAAGAATGCTTATGATTACATAGGGCTCATCCTGATAATCCAGGATAATCTCCACATCTACCCCCACCAATTCCATCTGCAACCTTAATTCTCCTTTGCCATGTAATTTAACCCATTCTCATGTTCTGAGTATTAGGACCAGAATATCTTTGATTTCCATAATCCTACCTCCCACAGTATGCAACCATCAAAACAAATAAACAGCAGTGATGTGGCATCATCTGGGTGAACCCTAGCAATTAAGTGGAAATAGTCATCCTCAAAAGATTATACATATCATGATCTCCTTCTTATAAAGTAAGAAAAAAGTTTAAAAGTTTATATACTTTACAAATGAAGAATTCTAGAAATGATAGTTTGGGGCACTATAGATGTGTTGTAGAAAGAGGTGAGTGGAGAGTGGAGACTGGGATGAGGGAGGTGAAATTTTGAAGCACCTACAGTGGTGCCCCAGGTGTATCTTAGCTTGTAAGCAAACACGTGTCTTGCTCCATCAGATAATTTTTAGCAGTGTGGATTTTAAATCTGCTGCTGATGAGTGAGATGAAAAATTTTCTACATCCCTCAAAAAATTTAAATCAACATGTTTTTAAGTGTTTAAATCAACATGATTTAAATTTAAATCAACATATTTTTACTTTATATATGAAAGTCAATATATTCAACAATTAATAGAAAAAAATGAAAAAATACATTAATGAATTTGAAATGCTTCTTTGGGTTTTCAAAAATGAATCATTAGCGTCATCTTCCCGAGTGCTTACATCACACTTTGGTGTATTTTTCACTTACACATCTACTGCAGAGTGTGAGACTAATGTGATTTAGACCTGAGTGAAGTTGTAGACTAGATTATAATTGACCTTTACTTGTAATTTAGTGCTTTCACTTTGGACAATGATACACAGGGGAGTATTTCCACACTGTGGTGTAAGAGGCAGGGCTACGTGAAGCTATGTGCTAACCCTCTCATCAGAATATCATGATGCTCCATCTATGCTAATGAATTACAAAAGCTGAGCAGGAAATCATTCATATGTAGAAGAAGCAGGATTTGTTTTTCACAGAGTGGATGTATTCACTCAATTGACTGGTCACTTGAGAGACATGGGCACCCCAAATTATTTTATAGTGCCTTGCATTCCTATCATATATCATGCCTTGCAGTGTACTCTCAGATCCATTATCTTATTAGGAGTCTCTTCTGATCCTGTACGACGGGTTGAAAAAGTATTGTTAGTTCCATCATACAGATGAATGCTGAGATATGACAAAATTAAATACCTCATCTGAGTTTAAACCTCATCATCATCTAATGGTAGAACCCATACCAAAATTTAAGTTTTCTGAATCCCAGCTATATAAGTAAGGTTGTTGCTATAAATGCCAAAATATATAATAGTTCAAAATAATAGAAGTTTATCATTCAAATAAAGTCGAAAGTACGTGCTCATAATTGGTGTTTTATTTCCTCCAAGTGTGATTCAAACACATAGCAGCTTCCAAAGTCACAGTCTTTGCCTGCATCAATCCATGTAAAAAGAAAGAATGTGGAATGTTTTTTAGGCCAGGTTCAGAAGTGGCATAATTTCTTCTCACATTACATTAGTAAAACTCAGTCTAATGTCAAGAAAGGCTGGGAAATGTCATCTAGATGTGTCCCCAGGGGAAGAAACAGTTCACAAGTTGAGCGAACAAGGCTGTTCCCACCACACTAGCAAAGCATTATTCCCACAATAGCATGTTGCCAAGTAGGTACATCCATATCTATAGATATAATTATAACTAAATCTCCCTCCAAAGTCAGGAAACCCTGATGATTGAGAAGTATTTTCTCTGTAACAGGTCAAATGACCATGTTCAATGAGGGTTACAAATATGTCTGTTGATGCAGATCAAAGAGGAAGTTTTGAATAAGGAAACAAAGAAAATTCATGTCAACCTTACTGCAATGAACTAAATGTATATGCTCCCCAAAATTGTACATGCTCAAATACTAACCCCCAATATAATGTTATTAGGAGGTAGGGAACTTGGGAGGCAATTAGGTTAGAGGGGCAAAGCCCTTGTAAATGTGATTAGTGTCCTGATAAAAAAAAAAAAGAGACTTCAGAGAGATGCCTCACCCTTTCTGCCATGTCAGGTTATAGTGAGAAGACAACCAGCTATGAAGAAGTGGGACACCCATCAGACACCACATCTGCCTGTGTCTTAAACTTGGACTTCTCAGCCTCCATAACTGTGTGAAAAAATTTTATGTTGTTTGTAAGCTACCCCATCTATGATAATTTGTTATAGCAGCCTGAACAAACTAAGACGCTTGCCATGGTTTGCATTGCAATGGTCACCTGAACAAAGATAAAGATGGCACACACACCAATTTTTCAGGTGCCACAAATTAGTAAAAGTTAGTTAATGTGAAATGTCTGGAAATGCAAAAGACTTCCTTATGATATTGTATTTACTAACAGTGTTTATTTTTATTAAATGTATTTTATGTACCAAGTATTGAGTCCAGTACTGAGCAGATTAAAATGCATTATCTCCTGAGAGAGGTAAGTAGAGTATATTACTGTTATTTATGGTAGTTATGTTCTATAATGTTGTTATGAGTTATCAAACACTGAACCAATGCTCCTAGGGAAAATCCAGGGTTAGGTTCCTGTGAGTCTCTGGTTACGACATTTTTATTAACCAGTAAATGCATAATCTTGTCTTATAAACATTTCTGTTTAAAGACATCTTATTTAATATAGAATATGGATTAAGTAACATTGAATTTACAGGAAATAGCAGTATAAAGTTGGAATAAAGTTTATCTACCACATGTATTTTCTGCATAAGGAATATCACAGCTGTCTTGTGCTTAGGGATACAAGATAGCACTTCAGCAGTATGATTGGGGACCATTTTTAATTGGTGAAGACAGCAACAAATAACACAAAAATACATACATCATGGCACTAAATATATGATGAAAACTATAGTCGTTCGTAGTAGGAGAGCTGAAACAAGAAGGCAGAGAATTGCCTTGTTTGACCCTCAGCTGGGGATGTACACATTGAGCAAGTCAAAGTTTTTGTTGCTCTGTGCATGACCACAAATGAACATGGAAGTACCAAGGGTATCAATTTTGTGGTTGCAGATAAGTTTTAGTGAGTAAGTAAATTCAAAATATAGAACTGGTGAATAAGGAGGATCAACTGTTCTATTTTTATACCCATTTTACAAATGCAGAAATTGAGGCTTAGAGAGGTCAAGTCACTTGCTAAAGTTGTATTATTGGTAGGGGGTCTGCTTAGCTCTTGAGACTGTGAGTTTAATCATAATGCCATTTCCTCATGGTCCCATTGGTAGGTTCAGGAACCAATGGCCTTCTATGTGGGTTCCTACTTGGATATTTAAAAATAGAATCACTAAGCTAATTGACCTTTAAAATTCCTTGAAATCTTAAAATTCAGTTGTTTCAAGAGTGCTTCTCTTATTTGTATAAATTATAGTACATTTGTGGCTAAAATGTTAACAATTTTCCAAACATGATAGCATCTTTTTCTATAAGCTCTCAATATTTTAACTAGATTTCATTGTGACTTATTTCTTTTGTAATATTTATTTACTTTTCACCACAATGTAAAAACATTAAGTTTGAACTGTTTTACTAAGCCTCTTTTACAAAAATCTATACCATGAATTTCTCTGGATTTTGTTGCTGTCATTTACTGAGAACCACAGATCCTATGGTTTGCTTTTCATTCATAGTACGTCTCTAGTGACCTTCTGGGAGCCATGCACAATCGCATGGTTAGGAATTACAAATACTAAGTTGACCTCTTTTTTTGGAACTCAGTTTGACCTCAGCCCTCAAATATAGGTTTTGAAAATCTTCATTATATGACTTTTTGAAACATATTTTCAAACTTTAAGTACTCATATGAACCACCACATTTCTAATCAGATAAACTCTCTTACTTTTTGCCAACCTGTCTACAAACTTTCTTACTGAGGAAATTATAACTTCAAAGGGAACTTCTAGAGTCAGGGAAGGAAGGGACAGGAATTGAATAGAAAAATGACATATCTCAAATAAATATTTACTATACACTTTATATACAAACTTTCCAAATTCCTGCTCCTCCATGGTTATAGAAGTGAGAATTTGGGGAACAATTCTTAATAGAGTGGGCTCTGTCATGCAATATAGGGGAAACCAAGAAGGACTTGCTTGTACAAAGTATAAATGTGTCCTCTTTGGCATATTTTTTGGAACAATATAACTAGATTTTTTTTCCAGTGAATAACCTGGCTCACTTTGTTATTTTTATATGATAAAATCATTATCTTTTCTGATTCTCTGCCAGAATATTTTTTGGGAGAAATATATGTGTGACCTTTAGAATAAGTTTGCCCCACTGAAATTATTTCATTGTTCTTGACTTTTCTTAAGCCATGCTTGAATGAATGAATATTTCATGAACAGTTGTAGCCACAATTATCTATAGTTCAGGGGCAATGTATAAAGAAAATAATAGAGTAATCTGTGATGCTTTTAACCTCTTCACAAATTTGATTAAATCAGTGGATTAGATGAAGAACCCATGTATCTTCTCTTGTAAAATCGAAGGTCTGATCAAATCTCCTGCCACTGGCAGAGGTCATGCACAGGAATCTGTTCTCCAGCCTCAGTTTCTGAGAGTACAGCAGACACCAGTGCATATACTCAACCCACTCATCATTCTACACTCCAGAGTGTTATACAGATCTCAGCTGCCCTTGCCTGTCTTTTCACCCATCACTTTCCCAGAGAGCCACCTCTTTAAGCGCTATCTGTTTTTTAACCTGCCATAACAGCACAGAAGCCTAAGTGCCATCAAACATCCTTGGGGGCAAAACATGATGCTCACCGGAACAGAATACAGTCTGGCTTCTGAGATGCTGCATTCTTATCACCCTTATTGTCTAGTCAAGTAAACTTTTAGAAGCTTTTTGATTGAATACTTTCTTCAAATGGAATTTTTCATGGAAATCTACTATGTAAAACAGATAGGAGGTTCTTGCTATGCAAAATAAAGTAGATAGAACCCAGTGTGGAACACCCAGATTTTCCTTGTTCAGCTACAACCTTGCACGTGGTGCTTGGTACATTTCCATAGGCTCGCAGGACTTTAAGGCATGTGACTTAGATGCATTGGCCTACTCCAAAGACTTGGGCTTGAACATTTTTTCCTCCTTTTATCTTTAAATTCTCAGGCACTCTTTCTGATATCCCAGACTTCTCTTCAGGCCAAGATCTAATATGGATCCCTAATAACTTGGATGGGGCTCCTGGGCTTCTTGCATGGCCCACTCCCAATATGGCAGTATGCCACCAGGGCCTTACAGCTGACTCCTCCTTCATGTTCTTCTTATCGTTTAACCCACTTCATGTTCTCTATGACATATATTGAGCTGAGCTGAATTATACATGTAGCAAGACCTGATTCCCTTCAGTCCTTTGGGTTGCGGACCAGGGCCTCACACTGTGAATTTAAAATCACACAGAACTATAATGCAACCTTAAATGTCCTGCCACCAGCCCCCTCTCTACCTCATTCGACCTTGTAGGTCACTCATGTTGTTTTGATTTTATTTTGATCCCTCCAGCTTGAACTCCACCAAAAGACACATTAGCTTTAAATGGATAGAAGTCACCAATACATGCGAAGACAAAGATAGCCAAATCAGACATAGTCTAGGCCTTGGCAACACTGCCTGAGACTACCCTTAAATCATCATTCTCCACCCTAGTTTCACTTTAATTAGGATACGATACTCTTTGTACCTGACCCAGAAGTTGTTTTACCAATTTCTTAGGCACCTTGCTCATGAAGGACAATTAAGCATTTTGTCACTGGCTACTGAAGTATGTGTCTAGGTGGCAGAACCCCCTTTAGGGCTGCATTCTGCTTCATGAGATGGCACAGTATTTCTGTTCATGTGCGGATGTTTTGACAAACCATAAAACCTGGACAAGGCTACTTGATGCTGCAGGTGACCTCCTAAGAGACTGAGCTGCCTCTGTCTCTGCCCCATAACCAGAGGACTGAGCAGAATTGGATCTTGGACACATATAATTCAGCTTCACCCAGTGTGTGACATTAGAGTATATGACCATGGATAAACAGTGAGAAGCATAAGGAATAAAAAGGTGTCAGCTCTGGGGCCCTGATGACATAGTCCCACACTGGGCTTAAGCAGTTGTGTTGAGAATACAGTAGGTATACGAAGGCACTTTATGCCCTGGGGAGATAACAATGGTGGGTCACTTGAGAGTATTCCTGGTAGTTACCTCCACCCTCATTTCAGAAACTCTTTTAAACTGTATAATATAGAAGAAGGCTGTCTACCTTAATTATACACACACACATACACATACGTGCAGGTACACCTGTTTGTCTCTGAATAATATATTTACCTAATTAGTTAACATTTGGCATTTGCTATAGGTTTTATGTTGAACACTGCTTTTTGTTCTGAACATCTGACCTTGAGGTTCTATCACTTTAGCACCACTCTTATTATTATTCATGAGATGCATTCAGGATGAGTTTTCACTGAAAAATTGTTTTGGGGTCTGATTATGATGCTAAAACCCAGTTGACTGATGGCTTTGTCTTAGCTCTGAGAACAGTAGCTGTTGATATTATGGCGATTAAAGCAACAGAAATTCCAATAGTTGGGGTGTGAAAAGAAACCCAATTTTTTCATTGAGGGGACCCCAGTCAATGATGCATGACTTTAGAACCAAGAGTGAAAGGAGGACAGCCATAGAAGCATTTCTACCACCAGATGGTGTTTGTCTGCTTCTGTGTACTAATTGCTATCAATAATTAAACACAGGTCTCTGATTCATATGCAGAGAGGCAGTGATTATTAAATTAAACATTTTAGAATCATTATAGTACATTTTATAGGTTCAGCTAAACACAGCACTCTGGCTGATTATGATTAAACATACTGATACTAAATTACATATTGATCCCATAAATATCAAGACATGCAGAGAAGCAATGAGAAGAATGCTTATAACTAGAAGCATTTTAATTTTAGATGATAATAGGGGCAGTTGTTCATGAAACATCAGGCTGACTTTCTTCACCTAGGAGATGTTTTTCTTCTCATAGGAAATGTTTTATTTTTCCATTCGTAATAATAATAATAATAAACATTAATTATAAATTGTATCTAATTTTCCAAAGTACATAATTATCAATGGTAGACTCAAATATCTTGAAAAATGAAAAAAATAAATCATTTGGGTTTCTCAGTATTTTCTTAGAACTTTAAACATGGTAACAACTTAAAATGGTTTTAACTTTCTTGAATGCTCATCAATAAAAGAGGCAGATAAGCTGCATTGCATTCATCAACTACAGAACCTGAAAGTTATTTTGAAAAGGGTATAATGTTGATTTTTTTTAATCGTGGTTCACACTGGCCACTACCATGTTATGTGACCTTGTATCATAATTCTTAACTAAACTGAGTATTTGTGCCCTCACCTAGATTTTAAAAAGGAGGGTTTAAAGATCTCTGAGATCTCTAACAGCTATAAAATTATATGGTTCTATTATATTATTAAAGTCCCCAGCTATTTGAGAGGAAGCTACATTAGTACAAAGGGAAACATATTGCTCATAGAATCCACAGGTTATACTTGATGATTCACTCATTTCCAGTCATTTCATCTGCAGATGCATTGACTGATACAGACACTTTCACATTCTGCATCATCATCCTCAGTCACAGAAATCAGATGATGCAACGTGTATGAAGGACTATCTCTCAATTATGAGTCATGAATTTAAAGGTGCTAGAGGTGACAATAAATAATGAAAACGTTTATATTAAAGAGAAAGAGTACTGTTCTTTTAAAAATACATAAATGGATTGTTATTCTTATTGCTAATTTGTTAACTGCTTTGAAACATATTGTGCCCTGATGTTACCATTTTGATTAAAAAATTTTGGGACATTACAGTGTGTGAGATGCATCAAGAGCAGATAATCCCTTCACAGCGCTTTTATCTTCAAGGAGTTCCAAACATTTTGCAGTAGATTTTTTAATTAAAGAATGAATGTTTAATCCATTTCTCTTCTTTTATTTCTCACTTTGGTTTGCTACTAGAATGCCTGTGCCAGGTTAGAGACAAGTTCAACAGCAGAGTAACACAGCACATGATTTCAGCAAGGTCAGAGGATTAACACAAATGAATGCAGTTGTAATATCAACTCAATTTACTCGATTTTATCAGGTTTCTACAGTATGGCCTCAGGGGACTTATCAATTCCTTCAACCACTATAGGATTCATTTTCTAGGGGTAACTTATTTTCTAGGGGTAAGCAAGCAACAAAAGAGAAAACCTCTACTACTTTTCATGTTAGGCTTTAATATATTTATCTATAAAATAAAATGTTTAACATTTTCATACAAATATTGTATATGATGAAGAGTAAGTTTTGCCAGTTAATGGAATTAGGTTAATTTCATTTCATGTTACTTTCAGCATTGCATTTTATCCTTTTCTATTTCATTTAGAGATAAAATATTGTGCCCACTCTCCTTAGTAGATGTTTCAAACTCCTTTTACCATCTACTTGTAATAACAATGCTTAGGTTTCATGTTTTGGAAAGTTTTGCTTATGTACATGAAATGTTTGTTCATTTTAGTTTGATGGAATCATCACAAATAAATATATTAGGCTTCAACTTCAATGAAAGATTATTTGAGATTACTCGTTTAGGGTCTTGAAGTAATCAAGACAACAGTATAATATTTTAAATATGTTGGTCTGTAATGTATTTTATTTGTTAAAAAAGACACTGCATATAAAATAAAAATTAAATGAAAATAAAAAGAATAAGTTAAAAGCACAACAGGTTCTACATATACAAAAGTGATCATGGATGGAATGTAAGCGTCATCTATACCAAATTTAGTGATTCAGTAAAATAAAAAGACCATATTTAAAGTAGAAAGAATATTTTCATTTTTCTAACACTTTGCTTTAGTGTGAAATTCCCATGAATACTGACAAGAGGTCAATGAAAGCAAACATCATCACATCACAGGGGGCTATAAGAATGATGCAAAGATTGGATGATTGTACTTAAACATACAGAGACCTGAGAGGAGAAAATGCATGCACATTCATGGAACATGGACAGATACAGACAAAGAACCACATTACACATGTAAGCTTCTGCCCAGGCATGCAAGGAAACATTATTCATAAGCTCACAAAGGCCATTTGAAACGTAGAAATAGCCAAAATGCAAGACTGCATAGAGCAAGTGCACTGCGATGCACATACTCCTGTACAGATGTGCTTTGGAAAGAGATAGCATTCTCAACAGCCTTTCCCATTTCAGAATGCATTTTTGAGTGGATGAGAATGTTATTAGCTTGTGGGTCTCTACATAAGGGCACCTTTATCTGTATGGGGAATTAGTGCCAAGAATGACAGATAAGGAGTCCATGGCAAGGAAACACTTTGGATATTGATCCTGAAACATATTTAGGAAGAGTTACAAGAAACTGTGCAGTTCGAAGGATTTGGGCATACACCCTGTAATCATTTAGTAATCAGTTCTGAAGAAAACTCAATAACTTAGCATCCTTAGAGAAAAGGGAGTCACTTCAGCAGGTGCTTCATTTATTGTATGTAGTGCTTCCAATCCAATGACTTTTATTTAGTTAGGTCAATGTACTTACTTTCCATTGCATGTAGAAATTCACAGAACTATTATGCACATTTCAAGCAGCACACAAGAATTTTAAAAATTCTTATCCTGATTGCAAATTCCTAATTTGTGTCTGAGAGTTTATTTCCTCTTTCCAGGTATCTGTCTTCAGATTTTAGTTTTGATTCCAGAGTTACTGACGGTAGTGCAAAAGCAACAAAACAAAATTACCTTTACCCTTGCCTTCTTAGACGGAACTTGTTTTCAAGATTCATCTGAATTTTTTCTAGGTGCTCCATGAATTCAAAATGTTCTGACATAAAGAAAAACAGACAAACAAACATATGCCTGATCATAAAGAAAAGTGAGTTAAATGATAGATTCAAGGAAACTTCAAGGCAGGGAAGTGTTTTACAAAAACAAAAAAATTATCAAGGTGATGTTTTACGTAGTGCCCCCACCATGGCACTGAGTTGTTTTCCCACCTTTTCTTACAAGGTTCATGCTCTTACTTCTTAGACGGTTTTGCAGATACAGTGACTATTAAGTTATAAATAGGGCCAGGCTGCGTCCAGCGACTCAGGCCTGCAATTCTAACAGCTTGGGAAGCTGAGGCAGGTGGATCACTGGACCTCAGGAGTTAGAGCCCAGACTGAGAAACATGGCGGAATCTTGACTCTACAAAAATAAAAATACAAAAATACAAAAATTAACCCAGCGTGGTGGTGCATACCTATAGTCCCATCTACTTGGGGGACTGAGGCAGGAGGCTCTCTTGAGCCCAGGAAGTCAAGGCTGCAGTGAGCTGACATCACACCACAGTACTCCAGCCTGGGTGACAAAATGAGACCCTGTCTCAGACAAAAAAACAAAAAAAAGTTATAAATAGTACCTGAGGGGAGTAACTGCAGAAAGCCATTATGCAGAAAGCCATTATGACCTAATACTAAACTGAATCTAATTAATCAGATAAATCTGGGCAAGGAGAAGGAAAAGCCCAGGAAAGTGAAAATAGAGATGAAAAAAGTGAGGGGGAAATGAAGTTTGGGTGTGGGTAAATTCCTTACTCTGCATGAGGCACCGTGTGGTAAATTCTAGGAGTCCTGAATGCCCGAAAGATGAGAAAGAAAAAGGAGAAAATGTAGACAATGAACAAAGAAATGCTGAAGACAAAATTTTTCTTTCTTCATTTTTTTATACCAACAACCACCCTCGGTAATGCTCTTATGCTGGCCATATGGAAGGGGAATGTTTCTGCAAAAACAGGGAACAGAGTTCGAATCCGCCCTTCACATCTTCTAGCTCCTTTAATTCTTCATCATTCACTTTGGAAGACATAAGTAAAAGAGAAACTTTAGGAAGAGTTTGGAAGAAATTAATATAAAGTTTAAAAGATGAAAATGCAATATCAGGAGGAGAAGCTTGCAGAATTTGATTTCTCCCTTCTCTAAGTTTCTTCAGTAATTTTAATCTAGAATGTGGTAATAAAATCTGCTTATCCAATACAATGAGTTTCTGAAAACAAAACAAAACAAAACAAAAGAACCGTCAATCTCACTTCATAGGGGAGATGAGATCACTTAGTCCCATTTTCTAAAACATACCTATGTTGCTATATATGCTCCATAGATGGATATTGATTGTCTTTGTTAATTCCATTAACAAGAGAAGACAGGAGACTAATGAAGGTTTACGATGTCAGCAATGAGCTTGGTTTCTAGATTCAAATGGCATGAAAAGTTCAATGAGGACCTGACTCAAACTTGACATAGTCCCAAATGCTGCTAATAATAACATCAAGCCTGGCTGGTGTGGATCAATAATCTCTGGACAGATAAAGCATAATTCATAAATGATTGGATTTGGAAGGACATTGAGAATAGACTGAAATAAAACTTATTTACTCTCAAGATGGGATTATATTAATTTAAAGCTACATTAAACATGTCACTCTTTATCCCTGTAAAGCATAAAATGCTTTCAAATCATCAATAGGCTAGAATGAGTCAATGTCCATATACATTTATAGCACTGATGACATGTTATTGTACTTTTTGGTTGTTAATAAGCTTATCTTTCTCATTGGAATATATTATCCTTAAATACAGACTCAGATATTTTAATTCATCCTTTCATTTTCAATGCTTGAATGTCCATGGGTTGACAGATACTTAATAGATGTTTACTGGATGAAGAACTCAAATAAGTACAAGCCCGTTATGCTGGTGTTCAGGCTGTACCACAAACTCTTGCTAAGCTATTTCCAATATTTTAGACACTACTGTCCTGTACAAACACTACTAAAATTTACCTTCTGTACTCACTGCATCTGTTTAAATCTTTCCTTTTCAGAGAAACTTTTATTGCAGTTATATGATGCAGAGACATGTTTACACTTTCTTTTGCTTGATCCTGCATAAATCAGCCCACTAATGACAATTTATTTTGGAAACTCATATTCCAAAATGGAATTTTGTTCTTCTCTACAACAATGCAGATGACATATTTTTGATGCAGAAAATCCCAATGAATAATAAAAAATAAATCTTCCAGCACTAATAATTGAACTTAGTAAGATCATGGGATATAAAGGCAATGCAGAAAACTCAATTGTTTGTTTCTCCTTACAAATAATGAACATTTAAAACCCAAAATTTAAAACACAATATCAATATAATATATTTACAAATAATAAAGTACTTAGGCATCAATCTAACAAAATATGTACAGGGTTTGTATTTGATACACTGCAAAATGTGGATTAAAAAAAAGAAAACAAAGAAAACTTAAATAAGTAGAGAGACTTACCAGGTTCATGGTTTGGAAGATTCAGCACAGTAAAGATGTTCATTCTTCTCAGAGTGATCTATGGATTTAATGTAATATCAATCCAAACCCCAGATGGAGTTTTGTAGGTATAGAAAAGTTCATTCTAAAATTTATACGAGTGGGCAAAGGAACTAGAACAGCTAAACATTTTGGGGAAAAAATGTTGGAGGAATCACATTAATAGGAGTCAAAACTTAATATAAAGCTGCAGATATAAATAACAGTGTGGTATTGACAAAGTTATACATACATAGATAAATAGAATGGAGAGTCCAGAAATACCCCCATGCAAATATGGTCATTTCATCTTGACAAAGGTGCAAAAGCAATTAAATGGAAAAAGGAAAGTCTTTTCAACAAATGATATTGGAGCAGTTGGTAATCCATATGTAGACAAAACTGAACCCGAACCTAAACATCAGACCTTATTCTAAAATTAATTCCAAATGAATTACAGATCTAAGTGTAAATGTAAATAAATATAAACTTTTAAAATAAAGTCTTTCTGACTGAGGTTAGGCTAAGAGTTTTTAGAAATGATACCAACACCACTATCCATAAAGAAGAAAGATGGTAAATTATACTTTTGACAATGCAAAGACAAGGTACAGATTGTTAGGAAATATCTGTAAATCACACATGCAACAGAAGATATCTACATATCTATAGTCCACTAGAATATATTAAGGAATCTTAAAACTTAGCAGTAATAAAATGAAACATTCTATTTTAAAAAGTGGATGTAGACTTCAAAGAGATACCTCACCAAAGAGTATAGATGACATGTAAGCACGTGAAAAGATGTTCAATATCATTAGCCATAAAATAAACGCAAATGAAAGCCATAATAAGACATCACTACATATCTTGCATACCTAGTCGAATGACCAAAATTAAAAATACAGACAATACCAAATGCTGATGAGTACACAGAGCAAATGGAACACTCATGCATTATTGATGGGAAGGCAAAATGATAGTCACTTTGGAAAATGGTTTGTCAATTTCTTTCCTTCTTTTCTTTCTTTCTTTTTTTTTTTTTTTTTTTTTTTTGAGATGGAGTCTTGTTCTCTCACCCAGGCTGGAGTGCAATGGCTTGATCTCAGCTCACTGCAACCTCTGCTTTCCTGGTTCAAGTGATTTTCCTTCCTCAGCCTCCCGAGTAGCTGGGACTATAAGCATACGTCACAATGCCCGGCTAATTTTTTTTGTATTTTTAGTAGAGACAGGGTTTCACCATATTTGCCAGGCTGGTCTCGAACTCCTGACCTAAAGGATCTGCCCACCTCGGCCTCCCAAAGTACTATTAAAGATGTGATTAAAGATGTGAGCCACAGTGCCCAGCCTGGCAATTTCTTATCAAACAATACACAAACCTATTACAAGACTTGATGGTTTATTTTTCATTCAATGAAGGACATTCGGTTTGCTGCCAGTTATGCTCTCTCTTTTTTTCTCTTCTTCCCTCCCCCTTTCCTTTCTTGCTTGCTTTCTCACTCATCTTTCTGACTAGCTTCTTCCTTTTCTCCAGAGTCTTGCTCTCTTCTCTCCCATCTCCCTACTCCTTTACCATTTTATCTGTTTTTGCTTTTTCTTCCTTTCTGTCTTTATATGTTGGCCTATGCTATATCCTGGATATTGGAAAAAATTTAACCTTAGATGTTTAGATGACATTTAATAATTTTCTACAATTTCAGTAGAAATAATCAGCAATTTTGAAAGCCATGACTGCGCATCAAATTCACTAAATGTGGCTGTATGCCAAAAGTGAGTAAGCAGGTTATAGTTCAATTAAAAATAATTAATTTCAGTAAAAGATGGAAGGGGTTAGAAAAATGTGCAAACAAGACTAAATTAATTTCAGTAATTCCTAACCGGGATTATCCACTGTTACCTAAAATGTAGCATTTTAATAGTTGTGGTTTGACTCACTAAGCTATCATTGACTTTTCCTTTCTTTATTGGTGGATATCTTTCAGATATTGAATGATTTCCTAAGTTAACCTTTCAAAAACTTTTTTCTTCCTTGCCACTATTAAATCATATTGTTAAATTTTGATCTTAATTTCTCCACCATTGCTTACGAGTGTGTGTCCTGCTTTCTAAGGCGATATACTCTCAAAAGAGACAAAACAGCATGACTATTACATGATTTCAGATGTTCAGGGAAGGACACAGGTGATTTTGCCCCTTTCATAACTTCCTGGAGTATAGAACGGTATTTGGTTCCATTCACAGATGTAAGTCTTTAAAATACATATATCCTTAAGAGAAGTCACAAAAATATTTTATTTCAAGCTGTGCTATAAGAAACTGTTACTAGTTTTTCACTTGAGAGTAGATATAAGTTTGTGAAAGGAAGAGGAGAACAACAGTAAGCAGATAAATGTTAAATTCGTGTGATGAAATGGCTACATTGAAGTAAGGGAAGTTTATATAAAGCAAGGATGAGGAAGCAAAGATCTATTTCATCTTTTTGTGGGGAGACCGGGCATGTTGATTGCTACATGTGGATTTTTGGCATTGGAAGTGACACCCGATACAGGGTTCAGTGATGTGGAAGTCAGAGGTATTTTATCTGGGGTAGAGAACAGGGTTATAGCACCTAATAATTGAAAGGAATCTTGCAGGTCATGGAGTTCTATACTGTCCAATCCTTACTCCACTATTCTGACACTACATAATTATTCCA
The DNA here is from genome assembly GCF_002776525.5 of Piliocolobus tephrosceles. NCBI lineage: Eukaryota > Metazoa > Chordata > Mammalia > Primates > Cercopithecidae > Piliocolobus > Piliocolobus tephrosceles. The sequence continues at coordinate 39,035,740 of NC_045451.1, forward strand.
GCTCCTTGAACTTTATCCCTAGCTGAGATATATATATATATAATCGGACTCCTCATATGCTGTGCAGCTTCTAGGATTCTCGGGTGAAATCTGGGACTTTGAAATCTGGGACTTTTATCTTCTATGTTTCATTTGCTAAGGCTGAGACCACGGTGAAGAACATTTGGAAATGCATATTCATTTTATGTAAAAGTTCAAGAAGTTCACATTTCATATACATTGTCTTCATACAATCTTTAGGCAGAGTTTTTTCTTCTTTCTTCCTACTAACCATCTATTTTTTCAATATGTGTACTGCGATAAAAGAAACAGCTCAGAATTAATATGTTACTGTAAATACAAAGGGTAAGTGCAAATCTTTGAGATAGAATTTAAAGTGAGCAGACAGTTAAAAAGTTAAAGATTACTCAGAATAATACTCAGGTTTTATTTTTTAAAAACCCATAGATGCATCTTAAATCTATGCATAGTTTATCTCTAATATTACTTATTTTTTTTCTTTAAGTCCAATTGCCAGTCACATTCTTCTCCCTTATAGGCATCTATAAGCATGTGTAGGCATTTATAAATATGTGCTTGAAAATATATTTACCTTTGTAAAACATGTAGCAATGTTAAGTTTATGTACACACATAACTTTTGGTAAACTTTTTTGACATATATATGTGTGTGTATATATATAACAGAGTACACAAATTATAACATGTCAACTTAATGAATTAAAAACAAATAAAAAATCTCATATCCTCCCCCCGATCAATATAGAGAATATCAACAACCCTGAAACCGACTATGTGCTCCATACCAGTTACTGACCCCTACAAATATAATCACTATATGAATTTTATCACTATTGACTAGTTTTTCTGGTTTCATAAAATTTAAATAAGTGGAATCACATATTATGCACTCTTTTTTCTGTTTGGTTTCTTTCATTTAACATTATATTTACTAAATGTATCTTGTTATATGTAGCAGCATTTTCTTTTTCATTTCTGTATAATAGTCTACTGAATACACTTATTTATCCAATTTAATATTGATAGGAAACACCAGCTGTTTCTAATTTTTGGCAACTGCAAGTAATGCCACTATGAACACTCCAGTCATTTAAATTTAGAATTTAGCAATAGGTGGAATTGGAGGGCCTTAATGTGTGACTATGTTCTGCTTACTAAATACCGTAAAATATTTTCTATAAATGTTTGTACTAATATAAACACCCTAAGACAGTGACTCTTGTTGTCTTATATTTTCGCAAAACTTAGAATCTACTCCACCGATTCTTTTAGTAGGTGTGTAGTAGTATCCATTATGTGTGATTTTAATTTGCACGATTTTAGTGACCGCCGATGCCAAGCTACTTTCCTATGATCATCTACCTGGGATATAATATCTTTCTTAGTAAAGTGTCTCTACAAGACTTTTGTCCATTTTTTATTGAAATATCTGTCTTTTAAACATTGATTTTTCTTTAAATATTTTGGATACAATTCCTACATCAGGATTATACATTGCAAACATACCCCCTAACTTCTACTCTGTGGCTTGCCTTTTTTGTTCTCAAGTCATCTGTAATCTATATTCTTCCCTCTTTTTTTCCTGTCAGTGTTATCAGGAATTGTATACCTGGAGAGTATAAACCATATACTCTCTAAGCACATTTAGAGCTATTTTGTGTAGATCTTGATATGACATGTTATCATTATCATTCAGTTCACAATATTTTCCTCTAATTTCTGTTGAGATTCTTCTGTGATCCATGTTCAATGTTCTCTTGTAAAGATTATTGGGTATAGTAGTTGATAATTAGGTCAAATTTATTAATTCGTTTAAATAGTATATATCTGTACTGATTTTGCTTGCTTTTTGTATCAGTTATGACAAAGTTTGGGTGACTTTTCTTTATGATGTGGATTTTTTTATTTCTCATATAGTTCTTCCATGTTTGGCTTTATATCTCCTAAAGCTATATTAATGGACACAAATTTAAAAGTTTTATATCTTCCTTACATAGTGAGAAATTTATCACTCTAACCTATATAGCTCTGATAAAATGTTTTTTCTTTCTAATTCCAGTTTGTCTGAAGTAAAAATCTACTTTTCTCACACACATATCTATCAGAATATATAGTTGCATAGATTGGTGCAAAAGTAATTACGGCTTGTGTGGTTAAAAGTAATGTCAAAAACCTAAATTACTTTTGTACCAACCTAACAGAATAAGAATATATATTATATATACGGTATATATAGTCATTCATATATATATATATGTGTGTGTGTGTGTGTGTGTGTGTGTGTGTGTGTGAATCTCCACCCTTTGGTGGGTGTACAAGAGGTAGGATATTTTTCTTTTCACTTTGTTGTTTTTTCATTTTTAAATTTTGTGTCTCATAAGCAGTATATAATTAGTGAGTTGGGTTTTTATCTTTTTCCTAGTCTGACAAACTTTTCTTTTATTTTTAAAATGAATATTTAGTAATTAGTTAATGTAATGATACTTTTAGGTTAATATAATCCAAATTGTTACTTATATTCTATTAAACCACTTATTTCTCTCTCTTTTCTATTCTTTTTTTCTTTTAGCTTTTATTAGCTTTTTAGCACTTCTTAATTATATTTTTTCCTGCTGTTGTTTATAACTATCTTGGAGATTACAACTCAACTATAAGTTATTACCTTTAACATTTCCCAGATTTTAAAACATTGAAACAGAACTTATTCCATTTTACCCTTTAAATTATTGCTGGCCATACATTTGAAATCCCTCTATATGTTAGCTCACTCCATGCATATTTATTATTAATATTAATTTACACTTAGATGTATTTTACCCTTTTCCATGTTTTTTGTTTTGCTCTGTATTTGGGTTTTGTCTGTGATTACTTTCCTTTTATTAGTCAACATTTGCCATCAATGGATTCTCTAAGTTTCCACTTTTCTAGAAAGTTCTTTCTTTCACCTTGACTTTTGCTGTCATTAAATTGTAGATTGGCAGTAGCATTTTAAAGTTGCTACTCTACTGTCTTCAGACCTCTGTCATCTCTATTGAGATGTTGGATGAGTCTTATTGCTGCATTTTAAATGTTATTATCTTATCTTCTAATTGTTTTCAGTATGTTTTTCTTTGCCTTTTGGTCTTAGTCATTTAACTATGAGACTTTATGTGGTTTTCTTTTAATCCTGCTTGGAGTTTTTAGTGTCTTTAGAATATACTAGTTGATCTTTTTCATTGTGTTGAGAAATTTCATTGCTATTTTTTTCTTCAAATATTGCTTCTATTTCATTTTGTCTTTCCCTCACTTCCGGGTTGCCAAATTGTACTTCTGCTACTACTGTTTACCATATTTCATTATATCTCTTAACCTCTTTTCTGAATTTTCCACAGTTTCAGTGCTCTATTTTAGTCTGGATATTAACTATAGACTTTTCTTCTGGTTCACAAATCCTCTCTATTACTTTATTCAATCATGATGTTCATTTACTCCTTATTTTGGGCAAAACTGTATTTTCTAGGTCTAGAATGTTAGTCTCAGTTTTCTAAATTCTAATTATCTGGCAAATAACTTCATCTTATTATCTCTTATCAATATTAATGACAGTTGTCTATGTCATTACTCTATTTACCTATTTTTATTGTATACTTTCTACTTGATATTTTTAACTGTATGCTGGACATTGTGTATAAAAAATTGTAGCAGCTCTCGCTGTATCCACTCAGGAACTAAGATACACAGAGCCAGGGTTATGTTTCTATAGGGTTCATTCTACAGATGATTTATCTTTTGTCCTTGGTGTAGTTCTTCAGTAGTCCCAACTAGAGCCTGTGGAGATACTAAGAATTCTTTTTTTTTGATGGAGTCTCACTCTGTCACCAGGGTGGAGTGCAGTGGCATGATCTCGGCTCACTGCAACCTCCACCTCCCGGTTCAAGTGATTCTGCTGCCTCAGCCTCCCGAGTAACTGGGACTACAGGCACGCACCACCATGTCCAGCTAATTTTGTATTTTTAGTGGAGACGGGGTTTCACCATGTTGGCCAGGATGGTCTCCATCTCTCGACCTTGTGATCCGCCCGCCTCGACCTCCCAAAGTGATGGGGTTACAGGCGTGAGTCACTGCTCTGGGCCAAGAATTATTTTCATTGATGGATAATAGGGCATACGTTTTGTATCCTCAGCACCATGAGTCAGGTGAAGCCACCATTTTGTTTTTCAGTGGTTTTCTGCTTAGCGTCTAAACCTCTCGCATGAAAGTTGAAATACTGAGCAAATGTCTTGGGTCTAAAAAATCACTCAGGGCAGTGACAATTTCTGTATCTTCTTCCTTTTGAGGATTCCAGTCCCTTCTTTCCTACCTGCCTAGGCATTCCCTAACTCTAATTATTGCTTCTTCAGTCCTGTGAGATTGGTAAAATACCTGCTTGCATTTCTATTTTTTAGTTCTGTTTCTTTTCCTGATTTCTCAGTTTTTAAAAATTTTCTTTTAAGAATCAGAAAATTTCCTGAGAGGAAAAGTAACTTGCAAAATGTCAGTTCACCTCTCTATAGTTTCTGTTGTATCTTGGCCCTAGAATCTTTAGTTGCCTCATCAATTCGTAAGTGCTGCAATACAAACTTTTTCAAACACGTTTCCTATGGCTTTCTAATTGGTTTTGGCAGATCTGCCACAAATAAAATCCACTATAACCTAAATGGTGTTTTCCTATAACTCTATTTATCTAACATACTATTTTATAAGGTATAAGTGTATTGGAATACATATGTATTTTAGATATAGATAGATATAGATATAGGTACAGATATAGATGTAGATGTAATTGGTTGCTTTTAACTTCAGAATTACAGAATCCTAACTCAATTTATTCATTCATATTACAATGGACATTTATAGGTTGCCTTCAACTTCCTGATATTACAATGCTGCCAAGTATATTATCAAACATGGAACCTCCTGGCCCTGTGTAAAAGTTTCTCTGTTATTTATATGTGTTAGTGAGGAGATTGTTGGTTTATTGGCTTGTTGGATGTGCACACACACAAACACATACACACACACACATATATATACTTTCAATGGTGTTCTACTACGTAATCATCGAAGATTATAGTTTCTTAATTTTAAGTCCATATCTTTTAAAAAAATACCATATGTTTTAATATATTTTCACTTTTCTTCGAATTCCTAGCAATCCTATAATAAATATCTGAGGAAATATCTCTGTTCTCTAAGAGTTTTCATGTCTTGAAAGTAGTTTGAATTTTACAGTTTGAATTTTTAAAGAATGATGCTAAAATTTTGTCATCCCAGATAAATGGCCCAAACCTGGAATTAAAATGATCTGTAAGTGGTTGGAAGAAGTGATAATGTCTGTAATTAGCAGTTATGTTGCTGTATCTTTCTCATCAATATTTTTCACAATTTTGCTTTATGCATTTGATGGTAAGCTATTTGGAGCATAAGCCTTAAAAACGGTTGCTGTTTTATTGTCAGTATATACTTTCACATTATAAAATTGTGTACTTTATTTCTTTTGATGTTTTATTCTTGACTTTTTTCCTCCCCAAGACAGGGTCTCACTCAGTCACCTAGGCTGAAGTGCAGGTAAGTGATCATGGCTCGTTGCAACCTTGGCCTCTTGGGCTCAGATGATCCTCCCACCTTCACTTCCCAAAGAGCTGGGACCACAGGCGCATGCCACCATACCCAAATATTTTTTGTAATTTTTGCCTAGACGGGACTTTTCCACGTTGTCCAGGTTGGTCTAGAACTCCTGGGCTCAAGCAATCTGCCTATCTAGGCCTCTTGAAATGCTGGGATCACAAGCATGCCAGCGTGCCCAACCCTCCAAAATTTCTGGGATCACAGGCATGCCAGCAAACCTGGCCAGTTTTATTTTTGACTTTTTAACATAAACGTAATCTTTTTCATTTACCTATGTTTAATAACTCATTGTGCATTCTGTTATTTCAGTGTTTTAGCCACTTTTATTTCAGTATTTTTACTGTGAGCAGCATATGGTTAAACTTTATTTATTAACTCAGTGTAAGATCTTTCACCGTGGAATCTGTCGCTTTTCCATGCTTACTTAGATGATTAGATTTTACTCACATTATCAGCTTGTTTTTCTTTTTTATCATTTTTATGATTCATTTTAACCTTACTCTTGCTTCCTGTTTTTTTATATCTGTCTATTTTATGTAAGACTATATATAATCCAGTAATTTTTTGAGCTTTTATCCATGCCATTTTTACCAGTGTTTATCTTTATATTTTCAAAATAAATATTGTCTAATAATAAAACATTTGTTACATCTCCATTACCTGAAATGAATAATTTACTATACTTCTGCTCTGCCCAATCCCAGTTTTTTAGTGATAATGGAAGGCTAAGAGAGGTCTTACTTAGGAATAGATTGAAAAAAGGAGGGAGAGGAACTAGCAAGAAATACATTCAAGATAAACTGAAAGACAAAAATCTTCTAGGAAGGCTCTAGATCAAATTATTGTTGAGATATCAAGACTTAGGAATTTGTGAAGTTTATTCAAAGGCTGCAGTGTGGAGGCAGGCCTAAAAAGTAAAAATAAAATGGATACAGGAGTCAAAAAAAAATTAGTTCATAGAAGATAAAAAAAGGAAGAATCTTGTGGAATATTGGGTGTTTGCATTAATGAAGGCCTTTGGTTTGTCTTTTTGGGAATTGTTGGTATATAGATCAAGGATATGTCAACTTGACTTAAAAGACTTCACTAGAGATAGTGCTGTAAGAATTTAAATCAGAAGAAATCCATGAGTGCTGATAAGTCAGAAATGAAACTTAGTACAAATGAAACTTCAACTGATTCTTAAAGGATAAAGAATTTATAGAGAGATACAGGGAAACAAAGAATGCAATCTGTGTAAGAATCATAATGAATCCATAGTGAGGGGGAAAAGGTCAATAAGAACAGACTGAATAAGATAGATGTGATGGCTGTAGAATAGTGCTGACCAGAGTTTGTAGAAAGAACAAGGCAAAATAAATATGTATGTAATTATGATCTGATAAGAAGTTTTGTCTAGTTCTAGAGAAAAAGCTGTCAATTTCTACTGCAATGTATAAGCTCCATGAAGAAAAAGATCATTTTCTTCATTTTGACAAATATAAATCCCTCACTTTGCAAAAATGTAGTGATGCATGTCTAATACGTGTTGAAAGAAAATAAAGAAAAGAAGGTAAGCTTTATTTATTTATGTATTTATTTGGTGGTTTGGGTTCACTGTCGTGTGAACTATTAAATGTACATAGTAAATGTTGAATGTGTTAAAGAAAAACAAATGTAGTAAAGGGATTTCTGTGATACCAAATGAGGAGGCATTTGTCTTGCAGTATTTTTACTTGGGTGTGTTTGTAATATAAATCTATTCCATTAGCATTAGAGTCAGCATTCATAATATAATAATACGGAACATTGAAACAATTATCCATTTCCCATTATCAGATACTTCAGTCTACTGCACCCACATGCCAATGGGTAAAATGATATTTTAGGAAAATGATATTTTATTACTAATGTAGGTATTACTAAAGATTACTGAAGATCATTGCAACGTTTTCAAAACATTTTGAAATTATATTTTTCTTGGCATGAGGTTCACCAATAATATTTTTCAAAGAAGGGAACAGAGAAAATATAGACTGAACTATACAATTAATAAATAACATAAACAATAATTTGAAAATCAAAATATATACTAAATTAAATTGTTATAAAATAGAACAAAAACAATCATTTAATTAGTCATCAATAGCTTTCAGATTAAACTGAATTGCTTAAAACTAAATTCAAGTGTTCTGTTAATTGTTTCTCAAATTATATATAGACATTTGCAATTGGAAAAGAAAGTAATGTAAAAGTTGAACCACTTTAACAGCGAAAGAATCATTCTGAAGTAAATACTGCCGCCTGCACAGAATGGTCTGTGTTTGCCAAAGCAAGAACTTGTTTGAGGCTGTGTGTTTTGGGTGGTGAAAAAGTGGTTACCTAGCAACAACTCCTCCTCCCAAGTCACCCCTTCTAGAGCGGTATTTTGCACGTCAGTAAATTGGTTACTTGTTTGATGGATCTAAAAAGAATAATTCAATAATGTGGTAGGGTGTGAATCTCAATCATAAAATCTTACAGGTTTTTCTCTGTGTGGGGTCTGTCTACTGCCCACTCCTCATCTGGTGTTGCTAGAAGCTTGTCTAAAGAGACTGAATAATACCTAAAATGTTATTCATCAAATGAAAGTGAGGGAAACTTCAGACATTTAATTAATAACAATTCTTTTCAGTTTGCTTATAAAGCAAGCAATGAAATAGTTACTTAGTCCACAATAGTATTAGCTCTGGGCAAGAGGTAATCTTATCACGATGCTTCCTCAGATGTCAGACGGCAAAGATGGGGTGGGTTTCATAGAAATAGAGTTTAAACAATCTGTACAGTTTACAGATAACAACATTTTACTATCTGAAGGTAAAATTAATGAGATACTAATTTATATAGAACATGCACATAAGGTATTTATGTTTACAAAAAATGAACTTAAACATATGTTAGCAATAACTTAGCTAGAAAATATACACTTTAGTAAACATCATACCATGTATTTGGTCCACCTGTGATGTGCATCACAAATAAATACCACTTATTCTCTAACCTAATAGATATTTATTTCTAGGGACAACCCCACCGGGTGGGGTTTCCTCAATTATGCATGCATAATTGAGGTAATCTGAATAAAGCGAAATGATAAAGACACAACCACAGACTCTGCCAGTGGAAAAATTAAATACAGCAAATTAGTTTGTGTGTTTTCATAGCATGAAGATAGAAAGTTTAGAAAAATGTGTCAGAGGAACATTCAAATGCCAAGTATGTGGGAGCAAATAGAATGGCAAAGAAAAAAGACTGATTTATAAAATTTTCCATGATGCAAAGAACTGAAGCCAATTTCTCCCCAGACAGAGCCTTGATGCTCTGGGCTGCTGCTAGCCAATGTGCAGGGACCTGCCACTTGCACAGTAGCTTTCTGAGACTCACCCTGTATCCCTTCTCCCACATCCCAGCACACACTGAATGTCATTTGCTTATTAACTCCAGAGCACAGAAATTCTTTGCAGAGCAATAATTGACAGTTGGAGTTGCAGCCTGACTTCTTTCCTTTGAAAAATTGCTAAGCATTTGTTTTAGAAAGGCACACACTTCAGATTCAAATGAATCAGAATCTGACACCATATTTTTCCCAGTTTTTCACCTCGAGAATATCATCAGTTTAGAAAATGGAATATTTTCCTTTGAAATAACCAATGCTACCAATGTTACCTCAGATGTTGGCCTGATTATTGGAACTATTTTGTACAAGCATACTAGAAGTCAGGCCTTTTAACCATAAATGTCATTTCAGAAGCAATCTCATTATATGCAAAAGTCATAACTGAGAGTGAGTCTGAATATCCAAGGAATTATTCCCATCTGTTCCTAAGTGCTTTAACTGGTCAAATGTCAGGTATTAAAGGGAAGAGAGCTGCAGACCAGGAAGGATCAACTGTACCAGCAAAATATTTAGACTAACAATTTATTAGAACATAAAGGATTATAGTGGAGAAACTATCTTATATCAAATGGATCAATTTGTAGTGAATCTTTTCTAAATGTAGTAAGTGTCACAGGTATAACATGTCAAAGAAAAAACTAAAAAGCAAGAAAATACGTTTTTGCATCTTAAAATGAGTCATTTGAACCAGAAATTTCTCCTCTGTAAGTTACGTTATTCTGATAACTCAGAAGCATAATTTTATTCATCTAGGTGATCAGGAGATTTTATATTAGGAACTGACAGGGATCTGTTTCGGGGCTCATCTCGGTAAGCCTCTGAGCCCCCACAAAACAGCAAAGCTAATCTCTAGTGGTCCAACAGTTAAAACAATTGATGAGCGTGTGTTGAATCCTCAAGAGAGGAGGGAGGAAGCAAGAAGGAAAGCTTGAAGGGAGGAGGGGAGAGGGGCAGGTGCTGATTTCAGCCCTGTAGCGTCAGGATTGCGTCAATTCGGGTTCCAGCCACGTCTGGAGTCTCGGAGACGAGCTTCTCAGAAGAGCCAAAACAGGAACCGAGGTGGCAAATCACTGTGCGAGGGCGAGTGGACCTCCCTCTTTGCCTCCTCCCTGTTCCAGGAGCTGGTCCCCTGGGCTCTGCGCTGTTGTTTTTCAGCGCTCGGAAAGCCGGCGCTTCAGATCCAGGCAAGTGAATCCAGCCAGGCAGTTTTCCCTTCAGCACCTCGGACAGAACACGCAGTAAAAAATGGCTCCGATCACCACCAGCCGGGAAGAATTTGGTAAGCAAGTTACTGAACTTATGACTGCAGTTGTTCCTTGAATACTCTGGGGTGGGCTGTTTATTCATTTATTTTTTCCCTAGTTGTTGAATACAGATTTCCTAGGTAGTTAATTTAAAAGGAAAATGAGAATGGCAGTCAGACAGTTGTGGCTTACTTCTGCGGCTTCTCTCCCTTCCTTAGTATCTCTCTCCTTAAAACTGTCTTCTGTTAGAGAGAATTTACCTTCAAGAAGTTCTTAAATTTTCAGGTACTTCTGTAAATTGCAGCACGCACTGAGTAAAGAAAAAGGGTTTTGTTTTTCCCATGTTGGTTTCATCTATTTTGTAGGTAAATCTATTTTTTATTAGGAGAAGCTAAATATATCTCTGGTTACATTGGGGCTTGATCTTGGTTAAAGAAAGCAACTTGTCTATTGGGGTTTGGCAATGTATATTGTATTACAGGGTGTTCCATATGGGTGTTTTTGTCTGCTATGTTTTTCTAGTATCTTTGAAATATGTTGCTAGTGAAAGACAGAATCATATGGCAGTAGGGTTAAAGGGAGTTTCAAAATGCACTGGCTCAGCCTGTTTCATTTCACTGCTGAGCTAACCCAGAGAGATGAGGGAAGTATTGTGGGTTGCACAATTAGCTGAAAGCTGCTGGAAACTTGAATTAGGGCTCCAATTTTCCCGTTCAGTTTTCCTTTTCTTACACCAAGTTTAATTACATAAAATTAGATGTAATTCTTAGGATAAAAAAGTACTATTTTTAGAACCCAATGTATTCCAAGTGAAAAAGGTCAGAATTTTACTTACATGTATTTTGTAAATCATGAAATTTCATAGAAGTTTGTGAAGAGGAGTGATATCTACAGATGTATGATAATTGTTATTAAGCTGAGTAAAATAACTGTGATCTTGGCTTTCAAGATTATAAGACCTTATCAGTAGAGAATACATAGGGAGTAGATAAGCATTTCCACGTTATATAAAATGTTTGCCATTTGACATAAATATCAAATAGGGACAATTTATGATATAATATTCATAAATGAATTTCTTTCCCAGCCTTCCATTTGGTTATTGGGTTTATTTTGGTATGACATTTATTCCCAATTCTTCATTTGAAACCTGAATGATTTTCTAAAACGGAGGAATTTTTAGAGACTGTACTAGTGAAAATATGTTCTAGCATGGTCTATTAGTCTACTTGTAAAAATGATTTTCTGCTGTTTTTATTGTTTTTACATTGGCTAAAGAACTGTCTCAGTTCATGACTTTGCTTTTGCTCCCTAGCCTTGGGTTATTATAGTCCAGGAATGTGGGTGCATTTTTTTTCACAAAGACTTGAATAGAAGGAAAAACTGAAAAGCTGGTGCTAAGTTTAGCAGATTATCTTTAGCTCTTGCTTTATATTATAGTAGTCACTGTTTCTTTTTTCTACCTAGAGAAGTCAAAGGTTTATTTCATCTTTACATGATTCAATTTCTATACATTAAAATACAGGATTTTTATTGCGGTTTTATTGGATTTTTTTATCTTCTACTTTATTTGTCTTTTCTTAACCTTACATTCTCTGAGTTCAGGTTTATAATTATGAAGTAGATTGGCAGAAGATTTGGGGGGATGGGGAAGGGAAGTAACAAAAGACTGGATTTCTTGTGGTTATTTAGAAAAGTTTTAACCCTTTCTGGGCTGGAACTTATAACTTTATTATTCACTATTTAGGATAAAAAGCATATTGCAATGGAACAAAATGTATATAATATTACATTAGTTGTATTCACTTTGATGATATTAAGCCTTGACTCTATTGATTCACTATGTACCAATGTAGTAATACTGCTTTTGCTTCCATGGTGTTACTAAGCATTTGTTTAAGAAAGATACTTACACATAAAATAGGATAAGCCTCATGCATAATCGATATTACTTAATGTCAGTAATTTAATGTGCCATTATTCAAGAAAATAATGACAATTTCAGTTTGATTATCGTTTGCCGTGCCATGTGCTAGCGGAAGAAACAGTTATAGATAAAATTGAACTCTAAATTTCACTGTTCTCATTACATGTCAAGGAATGCTGATTCACTTATAACCATTGTTCTGTTTTTATCTTATTTAAGTTTAATTCATTTATACTTTGAAAATTTCAGTGTTTGAGAAATTTGGGGTTGTCATACAGAGGGATGGTAGTGTTATAAGTTACAAAATATTGGTACCCTGTTACTCTTCGGTTTTTGTTTTATTTTTCTCTAATATATGTGTATTTCTTTTACCACTGTTCCATAATTGGGTTGAAAATTATTAATGAGTTTGTGGCAATGCCAAATACTGTTTCAGAATTTCCTACAATTAAGTGAACCACTGGGTCCCTAAATGCTTGCTGCTTGAATTCTGGGTAAAGAATTACTTTGAATTCCAGTAAAAACTGATGCTCTGGAAAGCCTCAAAATGACAACAAAAAATAATGAAATTAGTACTGATCCATCATCTCGTAGTTGTCTCATGTTACCTGAGAAAACAAAAATAGGTCAGAGTCATTAAGCATTCCCCCGTATCTGATTCAGGACCATTTTTGTCTTTTCATTTCACTAATGAAAAACTACTGAAATGAAGGAGTTTCTACTATACTTTATGTTTTTCCTGTGGGGATGTGTTTGTATCTGAAGTTAGTGTGATATATATATATATATATATCAGCTGGAAAGTAATTCAATCTATTCAACCTATAGCAATTGCTAGTTCTGTTAGGCTTTTTAAAAGGCTCATATCTCCAGCTCTGCTTCTTTAATGTATATTATTGGTCATTTGATTTTTCAGATGAAATCCCCACAGTGGTGGGGATCTTCAGTGCATTTGGCCTGGTCTTCACAGTCTCTCTCTTTGCATGGATCTGCTGTCAGAGAAAATCATCCAAGTCTAACAAGACTCCTCCATACAAGTTTGTGCATGTGCTTAAGGGAGTTGATATTTACCCTGAAAACCTAAATAGCAAAAAGAAGTTTGGAGCAGATGACAAAAATGAAGTAAAGAATAAGCCAGCTGTGCCAAAGAATTCATTGCATCTGGATCTTGAAAAGAGAGATCTGAATGGCAATTTTCCCAAAACCAACCTCAAACCTGGCAGCCCTTCTGATCTGGAGAATTCAACCCCGAAGCTCTTTTTAGAAGGGGAAAAAGAGGCAGTTTCCCCTGATAGTTTAAAGTCCAGCACTTCCCTTTCTTCAGAAGAGAAACAAGAGAAGCTGGGAACTCTCTTCTTCTCCTTAGAATACAACTTTGAGAAAAAAGCATTTGTGGTCAATATCAAGGAAGCCCGTGGCTTGCCAGCCATGGATGAGCAGTCGATGACCTCTGACCCATATATCAAAATGACGATCCTCCCAGAGAAGAAGCATAAAGTGAAAACTAGAGTGCTGAGAAAAACCTTGGATCCAGCTTTTGATGAGACCTTTACATTCTATGGGATCCCCTACACCCAAATCCAAGAATTGGCCTTGCACTTCACAATTTTGAGTTTTGACAGGTTTTCAAGAGATGATATCATTGGGGAAGTTCTAATTCCTCTCTCGGGAATTGAATTATCTGAAGGAAAAATGTTAATGAACAGAGAGATCATCAAGAGAAATGTTAGGGTAATTTATTTTCAGTGCTTAGAGTATTTATAAACAATCTTTTATGTAGCTTTTTGGTGTCTGAGGAATTTTCATTAATATGATAAGCTTGTACATATCATCCTTACCATGTTTAATTATTATTAATTATAATCTAATGGAGATCGAGGGGATAGAACAGATGAAATAAAATTTAATCCATAACTGAAATACTCAAAGTGTTTTAATGATATGAAATAAATATGCATTCTTTATGGATATTTAGATATCACTTATGTAAATACTTTTGTTAATCTCTATCATAAATATTTTGACAGACACTGCTACTTTAAAATATAAGTGAATATTTCTTATTCATAGGCAAGTTAACCGGAGGTTTCAAGGTCAATGTAATTGAATTTAAAATTGAAATTTAAAATTAAATCAATTATTCCTGAAGATTTGGAAATTGTATTGACTTTTCATGGAACTGCTTTTCAAGGAGGAGGCATCACGTCATATTCAATTATCAATGCCCATCTCTAAATTGTATAGTAGGAAACAAGTTCCTCTATTTTTGTAGTTATACTTCTCTGGTAGTTCTGGGTTTATTAGAAAAAATAAGGCATCAATTAAACAAATTTAATCCCATCTTCACTTTACATTTGAAACTCAATTGATTTCAACAGTAGTATTTCAGAATAACTTCTCTCTATAATAGAATTATTTATAAAAATCAATAAACATACTAATTTACGTTTTGGAAACAACATAGTGTTTCAGAACTGAAAATCTGACAGCTCATTTGGACTGTCTCCTCTCCTACTGAAATTAATGAAGGTCAAGGTTCAGAGACATTCCACAGCTTGTTTGAGACACCCGGCTGATTTAGTGGCACAGTGGGAATAAGGATCGTTCTTCTACTCTTATTCTTCTTAGAGTGCCTACTTATACAGCTGTCCCATGTTAGTTTTTGTATAAATATATTGCAGTTTTAGTTTTGTGTCAGCCATCACTCTCAGTTGCAAACAAACACCAAGTTAATATCTTGTTACTTTCAGTCAAAAATTTTACTTTGAATTATTGGATATGTTATCTATTGTCTTTAAAGTACAAATGAAATCTAAGTAGCATTCAAAGAAGGACGCTATGATACCGTCCCAAAACAATTCTCTCCAGTACTTAAAATCAATTCAATCCTTGACTTGAATAGAAATTTGCTGTTGTTAGAGGAAGAGAATTTTAACTCCATTGTCCCTCTGTGCCAGGAAGGTAGTTGGGGTCGGAATAAATCTCACTGGGACTGAGTTCAAATTTCAATATGTCGGTAGTAAAGAATTTGAAATCAAATCAAACTTATCTAATTTTTTGCATGTGTATATGTAGAGTCATTTGACCCAACACATACTCATGCAAATAATTAAATAAGCTTTATTACTAGTAATAACTTTGAAAAGTAGAGATGTTTTTAAAAACCAAAAGCCAAAAATAATCCTGTGTAGGATATAATTTAAATATACTTTAAACATTTCTAAGTAATGGGTGTGGCCAATTTATTGCGAATTTTAACATCCTGTAGTACCAAACAAGACCACAAGATGGCAGGCAGTGGTTTTTCAAGCAACGATGGTCCTGCACAAAAGCTTTTACTCTTCGATTCCTTAGAATATGAAAATAAAAATAAGTAAGAAGATTACATTTAAATGACAATGCTATTTAAACTTTAATGAAAGTACAAACTTCAAAGCTAACAAGATAGAAATACTTATATCACATTTCTCTTTCTTTAGAAGTCTTCAGGACGTGGTGAGTTACTGATTTCTCTCTGCTATCAGTCCACCACAAATACTCTAACTGTGGTTGTCTTAAAAGCTCGACATCTGCCTAAATCTGATGTGTCCGGACTT
This sequence comes from Piliocolobus tephrosceles, assembly GCF_002776525.5. Lineage (NCBI taxonomy): Eukaryota > Metazoa > Chordata > Mammalia > Primates > Cercopithecidae > Piliocolobus > Piliocolobus tephrosceles. Next base: position 39,051,588 of record NC_045451.1, read on the forward strand.
TCAGGTAAGAGTGCTTCTGAAATACTCAGGTTCACTGTATGAGTGGAATGTATTTTACTGCAAATGAGCCCACCTGCTCTTACTCTTTTATGTTTTATCTTTTCTCTAATACCTTATTTATCTGCTGTAAAAGTTAGCTTTTAGTTTTGTGACTAACTTTACAAAAAAATGAAACAAAACACTAATTTTTTGTTGTATAGAAATGAGAAACAAAGTAAGCTACAGTTTAACATTACGTGAGTTCAAATCCTAACCCTTTCATTCCTTAGCAAAATATTATTGGGTATGTTTCTCAACCTCTGTACAAATTGGCCATACTACTACTCATCCTGAGGGGCATTGTGAGAACTAGAAACACATACTTCTTCAAATATCATCTAATGTTATTACTATTATTATTTAATGATGGAAGTTGAAAACATGGTCTTAAAAGATTAGATTATGAAACTAAAATTGACTCATATATTGCTGCCAGAAAAAGGCAAAAGTATTGTGATAAGGTGGCATGAACTTAAAATCTACATACTAACAATGACACAGAGAAGCTCAACACTAGGAAATAGAAAGCAAATCCAGCCTGCGACTAAAGAAATTCATTAAAGTTAAAACTAAAAAAAAAAATTGATATTGTGGACTCTAAATCCTTATTCTATGGAAAACACAGCCAAAAGTCAGGGAAATAGACTTACCCAAAGTCACACAAGTCAGTAAAGCTAGATGTTGTCTAATATATATTTTTTCCTTCTATTCTATTCTTGGACTAAGTTAATAATAATCAGAATGGGTCCATAGAACATTCTATTTTCTTTCCTTTTGTGTTACTTCTTTTCCTATCATTAATTTTTTCCCTTATTCTCTAATTTAGAACTTTTTTCTCTTATTTTCCATATTCTTCCTTATTTTCAGTTCTGTTGACAAGAGAAAGGCCAAGCTTTATCCATATTTTTCCTTTGATTTTACTTATTTTTCTGGTAACCACATGTCATTGGAATGCCATGTTCTCTAAGGGCACTGTTATATTGATATCAGCTCTCTAGCCCAGTTATGCCATTGTAATGCCTGTTATGTTCCATTGCAGATCCCTATGTCAAAGTGAACCTGTACCATGCCAAAAAGAGAATCTCCAAGAAGAAGACTCATGTGAAGAAATGCACCCCCAATGCAGTGTTCAATGAGCTGTTTGTCTTTGATATTCCTTGTGAGGGCCTTGAAGATATAAGTGTTGAATTTTTGGTTTTGGATTCTGAAAGGGGGTCCCGAAATGAGGTAATCGGGCAGTTAGTCTTGGGTGCAGCAGCAGAAGGAACTGGTGGAGAGCACTGGAAAGAGATCTGTGACTACCCCAGGAGACAAATTGCCAAGTGGCACGTGCTCTGTGATGGTTAGCATCCTAGCCATGAGTTGGAACTTAAAGGTTTTTACTAGGCAAGGAGAAATTTTCTTTCTTTCGATATTGGATTGCAAGCTTGGGAAATCAAGCGACCTTTTTTTGTTATTGTTGCTAGAAATGGATTGAATTAGTAGGCCAGAAAGTAACTTCAAATGTGTTTCATGATAATTTCCCTATTTATTAGAAGGGTTGGATAAATTTTCATAAGATATTCAATTTTTCCTTCAGATTACCAGTGATATAACTAGGAATAATCAGGCATTTTATGAATACTGTGCCAGAATCCCAAATTAAAAATGTGACAATCTCATTGGAACATGTCACAAAAAGTTAATGTGATTATTAAGATTTAAAAATGAAGAGTATGCCTTGCCTTGTGAAAATTTATCCATTTATCTTCAGGTTGGGGAAATCAATTTTTCTTTAATTCCAAAGATACTTAAAAAAATGTCCTCCAGTTTGTATTTATTAATTATGTCATGTGCAAATGGTTGTCCTGCATATAAAAGTATCTGGTCATTTCAGTTTGGTTTGTAATTATTTGATGCAAATTTATCATAAGGGTAACTTAGATGCATTTCAAAAGGACAGTGAACAAGCTGAGAAATGATTTTATCAAAGGGCTGAGTTGAGAACACTGTGGCTGAAATATAATTTTTCTCCCCCCTAAGGTTACATGTGAGTCAAAATTTTGTAAAATATAGCCTCACATAAGAACCATGGCCTTGGATTATTCACTGCCTGTCACAAGCCTCAGTGTGGCCTGAGAAACCCCTATGTACCTTCGTGAAATCGTTGAATTAGTTAGTGAATAAAGAAATAAACTACAACTAGAAATCCAGTTAGAAGCGCAATTTTCTTATAGGAACTAGGTATAGTGTGCAAGTGTACTTCTAAGGCCATGGTTTGTACCGAGTCAGCATGGCCACCGAAGTCTTCATTTAACTTATTGTCCCCCAGAATAGATTAAGATACTACTTGAAAAGACTGTGAAGATTTTTTACATTGCCAGATAAAAAGTGTTACTTAACCAACAAACAAATGTAAGACTACAAAATCGTTCAAGAGCAATTCTAATGTAATTTACATATGTTCACGCAAAATATACTTAGGCTGTCAAATTAGCACAACAAAGAATGTGTTTCACTATCTTTTCTAGGCTAATTTGTCCGGAGCTGTTGTCTATAGAGCAGTTTACAGACTTGTGTCTTGTATCATTTTCCAGTGCCAGTGTTCTGAAATTCATTCAGAACCTGTTAGATTAAAGCTGCACCCTGTGATTATTTGAAAAGAATTAACTTGAGAGTAATGTCACTATATTTGAGTTTTTAGAGAAGTATGAGTGGAACTTGAGTACAGTTGAATTATTAAATATGCAAGTTAGAAATTAAGTCTACTGAAAAATTTACATTTTGAGTCAGGTTTTGTGTCAGTACTTTAGCAGTTTTTGAGAATGTGTTTGATATCACAGTGTTTGTAAATTCTATGAAAAATGCATTTTCCAAACAACTTATACATGCTTTTTATGACTATGCCTAATGTAAAGAAAATGTATTACATTCTGTATGTACAAAGATTAAAAATCAACCTCTTTTTTGTGCTTTTAAAATGACTTTGGGATTAAAAAAGCTTATTTCCCAATCATTGTCTTCATTTCACTACAAAGTCACCTCATGGCATCTTGCTCCACTCGGCATTTCTGTGAAAGCAACATGAAATGATCTGTAGTAGGTGTGTAGCTTGGGGAAGTCAAATGGCCATTTTATACATGTGCATTTGGTATCATGGGCCATGGAACAGAGTATATTTTGGACCTCTGAAGATTTGTAAGGGGCCAATTCTAAGTATTCTTCACAGCAGCCAGAAGTTAATGGTGGTAGCAGCTGAGGTATGGTTGTTGGACGAGGGTGATTTTCTTTTTTAATATGGAACAATGAAACCAACAACAAACACTTTTAAAATTAAAATGGGTAATTTGTAAATAGTTTTTAGCTTTTAAAATTTGAAGTGTTTTTGAGTGTGAAAAATTGAGTAAAACTATTTGCAACTGGTTTTAAGAAAAGAAAGAAGAAAAACAACAAAGGAATTGAAACAGGCAGGGAGATCTTAATAACTAATTTCATCATTTCTGAAAAAATGTACTGTTTTAGAATGTATTACAATATCAATGTGAATATCTTGAATCCTGTTACAAATCCTGCACTGTATTAAACATGTAAATTAATTGTTTGTCTGATTAGCCAATCTCACCACCCAAATGGGGAGGTATCCATGTTTGAAGAACTGTGTAACTCAGTAATTGACTTGTTCTGATGTTGTAACTCAATAGAAGTGTTTTGGAAGGAAGCATGGTGTACGAGACAGTGTCTGTTCTTTTGTGCCAGCTCTGTATGATGTTTGTAAGGCCATGTTTGTAAGACATGAATAAATTGCTGCTTTTGCCCAACCCATTTCAATGCAGACTTTCTGCCAATGGATTCTGTACTAAGGCTTCTCTTATTGCTGTCTGAATTTTCAAGTTTCCCTAGTGGATCTCCTTGCATAGGTTAGGGAACATTAATTAATGAGCACTGAAATCTTTAATATACATTTTGAAAACATCTTCATAACAATCATCTGGGGCAGATATCATTATCCTTAGCAAACAGAAGCAAAACTTGAGGATCAAGGAGCATAGGGAATGGAATCAAGTAGGAAGGAGTAGTACTCAAGAGGATTTCATGGCCTGCCCTGCCCTTCCCTCCATACCATTCCACTCTCCTCAAGGGGACCTCATCAACTGACTTAGCTAGATTTTTAGGCTCTTTCTCACATTCTTTGTTATTTTTCTAAATTTTATTCACTTTTCTATATTTCATTTACTTTTCTCCCCAGTATTTTCAGCCACCATTCTTTATTTACTCTCCTATTTTTTTCTTTATCTCATTTCTTATTTTAACATCTTTCATTACCTATTTTATATCACTGCTTTTATATTCCTTTTTCATTTTTTTCACATCCTGAGAAATATTTGATTAATAAAATTATGTGGACCTGGATGTCTTACTTTTTCTTAAATAAGAAGGGAAAACAGACCAGAACATCTGTAATATATTATATTACCATTATATACACCAGCTAAGGCAAATGGAAACAACAGGACCCACCATCTAGAGAATCAGACATTTTTCACAGCTCTAGTCTTTACAGAAATATTCTATGGTAATCACATGTTGAAAAAAATGATCTTGCAAATGGAATAAAACTGGAATTTACTGCTAATTTATTTTGTTTCAAATTGTATTAATTGTAGTAAAAGTGTACACAGGCATGTTAAAAGAGTCATTACATTTTAAAATTCAAGTATATTTTAAGGAAACGTACCTGCCAAAAGCAACTAGAGATATGGAGGAGATTTTCCAAGGAAACTAGTCATTAGGGAAATGCTAACTAAAACCACAATAAGATACCCTGCACACCAATTATAATAACACAAATTAAAGTTTTGAAAATGCCAAGAGCTGACAATGTTATAGAGGAAATGGACCCCTTGTACACTGCTAAAAGGAATATAACATGTCCAACTGCTTTGGGAAGTTATAATTTTCATAAGAAGTTGAAAATATACCTATTACGTGACTCAGTCATTTTGCTCCTAAGTATTTACTTAAGACAAATGAATGCATATGTTTACACAAAGGCTTGCGCATGAATTTTCGTAGCAGCTTTATTTGTAATAGTAAAAACCTGGAATGAAGTCAAATGTTCATCAACAAGTGAATGAACAAGTAAAACGTAGTATATTTACAAAATGGAATACTTCTCAGCAATAAAAGTGAATGACCCCTTGATACATACAACAAGTACCAAAACATCCACACAGCAAGTAATAAAGTAGACCAAACTGTACGCTTTAAATGTGTGTAGTTAGTTATATATACATTAAACCTCAATAAAGCTTTTTAATGGGAAATAGAAGTCAACTATAACCAAACCAAAAAAAGAAAACAATACTAATATCACTGTCAAAAATATCATTCTCCAAAATTAATAATATTATATAACATACTTTAAGAGCAGTTCTTTTTCTTTCTTAAGGTACATTGTCTTAAGAATGTTTAAATAGAGGATTGCTGGCAAGATGGCCAAATAGGAACAGCTCTGGTCTCCAGCTCCCAGCGAGATCGACGCAGAAGGCGGGTGATTTCTGCATTTCCAAATGAGGTACCCGGTTCATTGCATTGGGAGTGGTTGGACAGTGGGTGCAGCCCATGTAGGGTGAGCCAAAGCAGGGTGAGGCATCGCCTCACCCAGGAAGTGCAAGGGCTCAGGAAATTCCCTCCCTTACCCAAGGGAAGCCCTGAAGAACGGTGTACTGGGCCCAGATACTGTACTGTTCCCACAGTCTTTCAAACGCACAGACTAGGAGATTCCCTCCAGTGCCTATACCACCAGGGCTCTAGGTTTCAAGCCCAAAACCAGGGACTTCAGGAGTTTTTATTTCATACCCCAGTGGTGCCTGGAATGCCAGCAAGACAGAATCATTTACTCCCCCGGAAAGGGGGCTGAACGCAGGGAGACAAGTAGTCTGGCTCGGCGGGTCCCAACCCCTTAGAGCCCAGAAAGCTAAGATCCACTGGCTTGAAATTCTCACTGCCAGCACAGCAGTCTGAGGTCGACCCGGGACGCTTAAGTTTAGGTGGCAGGGGAGGGGCATTCCCCATTGCTGAGACTTGAGTAGGCAGTTTTACCTTCACGTGTAAACAAAGCCTCAGGGAAGTTCAAACCGGGTGGAGCCCACCACAGCTCAGCAAGGCCACTGTGGCTCAGCTGCCTCTCTAGGTTCCTCCTCTCTGGGCAGGGCATCTCTGAGGGGGGGGGAAAAAAAAAAAAAAAAAAAGGCAGCATCCCCACTCAGGAGCTTATAGATAAAACCCCCATCTCCCTGGGACCAAGCACCTGGGGGAAGGGGCGACTGTGGGCGCAGCTTCAGCAGACTTAAAGGTCCTTGCCTGACAGCTCTGAAAAGAATAGTGGATCTCCCAGCACAGTGTTCAAGCTCTGCTAAGGGTCAGACTGCCTCCTCAAGTGAGTCCCTGACTGGGAGACAGCTCTGAGTAGGGGCTGAGAGGCACCTCATACAGGAGAGCTCTGGCTGACATCTGGCGGGTGCCCCTCTGGGATGAAGCTTCCAGAGGAAGGAACAGGCAGCAATCTTTTCTGTTCTGCAGCCTCCACTGGTGATACTCAGGCAAAAAGGGTCTGGAATGGACCTCCAGCAAACTCCAGCAGACCTGCAGCAGAGGAACCTGACTGTTAGAAGGAATACTAACAAACAGAAAGGAATAGCATCAACATGAACAAAAAGGTCACTCAGAGACTCCATTTGAAGGTCATCAGCATCAAAGACCAAAGGTAGATAAATCCATGAAGATGGGAGAAACCAGTGCAAAAAGGCTGAAAATTCCAAAAACTAGAATGCCCCTCCTCCTCCAAAGGATCACAACTCCTCATCAGCAAGGGAACAAAACTGGATGGAGAATGAGTTTGATAAACTGACAGAAATAGGCTTTAGAAGGTGGGTAATAACAAACTCCTCCAAGCTAAAGGAGCATGTTCTAATCCAATGCAAAGAAGCTAAGAACCTTGAAAAAAGGTTATACAAATTGCTAACTAGAATAACCAGTTTAGAGAAGAACATAAATGACCTGATGGAGCTGAAAAACACAGTACAAGAACTTTGTGAAGCATACACAAGTATTAATAGCCAAATCTATCAAGAGGAAGAAAGGATATCAGAGATTGAAGAAAATGAAATAAAACAGAAAGAAAAGATTAGAGAAAAAAAATGAAAAGGAGTGAACAAAGCCTCCATGAAATATGGGACTATGTGAAAAGACCAAATTTACGTTTGATTGGTGTACATGAAAGTGATGGAGAGAATGGAACCAAGTTGGAAAACACTCTTCAGGATATTATCCAGGAGAACTTCACCAACCTAGAAAGACAGGTCAACATTCAAATTCAGGAAATACGGAGAACACCACAAAGATACTCCTTGAGAAGAGCAACCCCAAGACACATAATCGTGAGATTCACCAAGGTTGAATTTATGGAAAAAATGTTATAATCGTGAGATTCACCAAGGTTGAATTTATGGAAAAAATGTTAAGGGCAGCCAGAGAGAAATGTCAGGTTACGTACAAAGGGAAGCCCATAACACTAACAGCAGATCTCTCTGCAGAAACCCTACAAGCCAGAAGAGAGTGGGGGCCAATATTCAACATTCTTAAATAAAAGAATTTTCAACCCAGAATTTCATATCCAGTCAAACTAAGCTTCGCAAGCAAAGAAGAAATGAAATCCTTTACAGACAAGCAAACACTGAGAGATTTTGTCACCATCAGGCCTGCCTTACAAGAACTCCTGAAGAAAGCACTAAACATGGAAAGGAACAACTGGTACCAGCCACTGCAAAAAGCATACCAAATTGTAAAGACCACTGACACTATGGAGAAACTGCATCAACTAATGGGCAAAATAACCAGCTACCATCATAATGATAGTCTCACATTCACAGATAACAATATTAACCTTAAATGTAAATGGACTAAATGCCCAATGAAAGGCGTAGACTGGCAAATTGGACAAAGTCAAGCCCCATCAGTGTGCTGTATTCAGGAGACCCATCTCACCTGCAAAGACACATGTAGACTCAAAATAAAGGGATGGAGGAAGATATACCAAGAAAATGGAAAGCAAAAAGAAGCAGGAGTTGCCATCCTAGTCTCTGATAAAACAGACTATAAACCAACCAGGATCAAAAAAGACAAAGAAGGGCATTACCTAATGGTAAAGGGATCAATGCAACAAGAAGAGTTAACTATCCTAAATATGTATACAACCAATACAGGAGCACCCAGATTTATAAAGCAAGTTTTTAGAGACCTAAAAAGAGACTTAGACTCCCACATAATAATAGTGAGAGACTTTAACACCCCCTGTCAATATTAGACAGATCAATGAGACTGAAAATTAACAAGGATATTCAGGAGTTGAACTCAGCTCTGAACCAATTGGACCTAATAGACATCTACAGAACTCTTCACCCTAAATCAACAAAATATACATTCTCCTCAGCACCTTATCACACTTATTCTAAAATTGGCCACATAATTGGAAGTAAACCACTACTCAGCAAATGCAAAAGAAAGGAAATCATACAAGCAGTCTCTCAGACCACAGTGCAATCAAATTAGAACTTAGGATTAAGAAACTCACTCAAAACCACACAATTACATGGAAATTGAACAACCTGCTCCTGAATGACTACTGGGTAAATAACAAAATTAAGACAGAAATAAAGATGTTCTTTGAAACCAATGAGAACAAAGACACAATGTACAAGAATCAGAACCTGTGGGACACAGCAAAAGCAGTGTTTAGAGGGAAATTTATTGCACTAAATGCCCACAAGAGAAAACAGGAAAGATCTAAAATCGACACCCTAACATCTCAATGAAAAGAACTAGAGAGGCAAGAACAAACAAATTCAAATTCAAAAGTTAGCAGAAGACGATAAATAACTAAGATCAGAGCAGAACTGGAGGAGATAGAGACATGAAAAACCCTTCAAAAAATAAATGAATCCAGGAGGTGATTTTTTGAAAATATCAACAAAATAGATAGACAACTAGCCAGGCTAATAAAGAAGAAAATAGAGAGGAATCAAATAGACACAATAAAAATGATAAAGGGTATATCTGGTCCCACAGAAATGTAAACTACCATCAGAGAATACTATAAAAACCTCTATGCAAATAAACTAGAAAAATCCAGAAGAAATGGATAAATTCCTTTGAGGCAGTAATTAGCAGCCTACCAGGCAGAAAATGTCCAAGACCAGATGGATTCACAGCCAAATTCTACCAGAGGTACAAAAAGGAGCTGGAACCATTCCTTCTGAAACTATTCCAAACAATAGAAAAAAGAAAATCATTTTATGAGGCCAGCATCATCCTGATACCAAAACCTGGCAGAGACACAATAAAAAAGGAAAATTTCAGGACAATATCCCTCATGAGCATTGATGCGAAAATCCTCAATAAAATACTAGGAAAACAAATCCAGCAGCACACCAAAAAGCTTATCCACCACTGTCAAGTTGGTTTCATCCCTGGGATGCAAGGTTGGTTCAACATATGCAAATCAATAAACATAATCCATCACATAAAAAGAACCAGTGACAAAAATCACACGATTGTCTCAATAGACACAGAAAAGGCCTCTGACAAAATTCATCACCCCTTCATGTTAAAAACTCTCAATAAACTAAGTATTGATGGAATGTATCTCAAAATAATAAGAGCTATTTATGACCAACCCACAGCCAATATCATACAAAATGGGCAAAAGTTGGAAGCATTCCCTTTGAAAACTGACACAAGACAAGGATGCCCTCTCTCACCCCGATTTGACGTACTATGGGAAGTTCTGGCCAGGGCAATCAGGCAAGAGAAAGAAATAAAGGCATTCAAATAGGAAAAGATGAAGTCAAATTGTCTCTGTTTGTAGATCACATGATTTTATATTTGGAAAACCCCATGGTCTCAGCCCAAAATCTCCTTAAGCTGATAAGCAATTTCAGCAAAGTCTCAGGATACAAAATCAATATGCAAAAATCACAAGCATTCCTATACACCAATAATAGAGAGAAAATCATGAGTAAACTCCCATTCACAATTGCTACAAAGAGAATAAAATACCTAGGAATACTACTTACAAGGGATGTAAAGAACCTCTTGAAGAAGAACTACAAACCACTGCTCAAGGAAATAAGAGAGGACACAAATAAATGGAAAAACATTTCATGATCATGGATAGGAAGAATCAATATTGTGAAAATGGCCACACTGCCCAAAGTAATTTATACAATCAGTGCTATCCCCATCAAGCTACCATTGACTTTCATCATGTAATTAGAAAAAAACTACTTTAAATTATATATGGAACCAAAAATAGCCTGCATAGCCAAAACAATCCTAACCAAAAAGAACAAAGCTGGAGGCATCATGTTACCTGACTCCAAACTATACTACAAGGCTATAGTAACCAAAACAGCATGATACTTGTACCAAAACAGATATATATAGACCAATGGACCAGAACAGAGGCCTCGGAAATAATGCCAAACATCTGCAACCATCTGATCTTTGACAAACCTGAAAAAACAAGCAATAAGGATTCCCTATTTAATAAATGGTGTTGGGGAAAACTGGCTAGCCATATGCAGAAAACTGAAACTGGACCCCTTTCTTACACCTGATACAAATATTAACTCAACATGATTAAAGACTTAAACATAAGACTTAAAACCATAAAAAGTCTAGAGGAAAACTGAGGCAATACCATTCAGGACATAGCAAAGGCATGGGCAAAGACTTCATGACTAAAACACCAAAAGCAATGGCAACAAAAGCCAAAAATTGACAAATGGGATCTAATTAAACTAAAGAGCTTCTTTACAGCAAAAGAAACTTCATCAGAATGAACAGGCAATCTACAAAATGGGAGAACATTTTTGCAATCTATCCATCTGACAAAGGGCTAATATCCAGCATCTACAAAGATCTTTAAAACATTTACAAGAATAAAGCAACCCCATCAAAAAGTGGGCAAATGAGATGAACAGGCACTTCTCAAAAGAAGACATTTATGCAGCCAACAAACATATGAAAAAAAAAAAAACCTTATCATCACTGGTCATTAGAGAAATGCAAATTAAAACCGCAATGAGATACCATCTCACACCAGTTAGAATGGTGATCACTAAAAAGTCAGGAAGCAGCAGATACTGGGAGAGAGGATGTGGAGAAATAGGAACGCTTTTCCACTGTTGGTGGGAGTGTGAATTAGTTCAACCGTTGTGGAAGACAGTGTGGCAATTCCTCAAGGATCTAGAACCAGAAATACCATTTGACCCAGCAACCCCATTATTGTGTATATACCCAAAGGATTATAAATCATTCTACTATAAAGACACCTGCACACGCATGTTTATTGTGGCACTATTCACAATAGTAAAGACTTGGAACCAACCCAAATGCGCATCAATGATATACTGGATAAAGCTAATGTGGCATATATACACCAGGTAATACTATGCAGCCATAAAAAAGGATGAGTTCATGTCCTTTGCAGGGACATGGATGAAGCTAGAAACCATCATTCTCAGCAAACTAACTCAAGAAGAGAAAATCAAACACCGCATGTTCTCACTCATGAATAGGAGTGAAACAATGAGAACACATGGACACAGAGAGGGGAACATCACACACTGGGGTCTGTCAGTGGGTAGAGGGCTAGGGAAGGGACAGCATTAGGAGAAATATCTACTGTAGATGAAAGGTTGAGGGGTGTAGCAAACCACCATGGCATGTGTATACCTATGTAACAAACCTGCAAGCTCTGCACATGTACCCCAGAACTTAAAGTATATATATTTTTAAAAGAATATTTAAATATATGTAAAATATTATATTTTATGTAATGTTAAATGTATTACATTTTAAAGTAATCTGAGATAGTTTCTGTGTATTTATGCCATCAACTCATTTATTTAAGTATATCTCTTGTTTGCTTTTTATTTCTACTTAAAAATTTTTCATTCTAAATACAGTTCTATTTTATAGTGATGAATTTTTTCCATTTTCTTATTTCAAATTTGTAACAAAAATATATTAACTAAAGCTTATCTTTATACACTCAAGCTGTTCCCTCCTCTCCCATACTTTTAAAAGTTTTGGGTTGATTCTTCTAATTTTTAACATAAATAAATATGAGTATTTGTATATTTACATATATCTCTTTATTAGATGAATGGAAGCATGAAATACATGTTTTTTCTACTTTATGTTTTTACATAACAATATATTCCAGAAATAATTCCCTGATTACACATAGGGATAGTCTTCCTTTATAAAGCTTTATACTACTCTCTTAAAGCATCAATTTCAAATGCATGATGGTTTAATTTTAAAGGCCATCATTTAAAAAAATGTGTTTTATTGATCTTTACATTTCATAGTAGCTAGGTCAGGGTTTTGCATATAGTAAGCTCAGTGAATATTTATTTAGTTAATGAAAGTTTGAGACACTATAAATGTCAGATTTGAATCAAATTTAGAAATAGTATTAGAAAACATATTCACTCTACATGACTCAGAGAGAAACAGGAGGAGCTTACTGAAAGTATTGCCTCAGCTTCCGTTATATTCGTATGTCATTTATCCAGTGGAGAATCCATAATGATACATAATCCTTGGATGAGAGATATGCCTAGTTCTCATCCTCAAATCGTTTCCCGATCCAGGTCGCAGATAGAACTGTGACGCTAGTGTCGCTGCTGCCTTATTACCTCTAGTACTAATAACATCACCTTATAGTTGGGATGACTTGTTTAAAATTTATACTGTCACTTAATGAGGAATCTTTCTGTGACATTCTTTTCCGTGTTCCTATCCAGTATCTGTTCATAGTAGCAGGTACCTGAAGCATAAACTAGATTACATTTAAATCTAACCTATATAATGCATTTTCTAATTTATATTACCTCACTGAATTCACGGAACTACATAAGATGTCGGCAATGTTCTTCTAGTTCTGCTGGTGATAAAGATAAATATCAGAATGTTATCTAATTTAAAACCCCACAGTGACAAAAAGAGATTCAACCTGGGGCAGTTTGAACCTAAAGTCTCTGCTTTGTGTACATATACTGAGCTGCTTCTAAGCTAACACAGTATTGTGTGTTTTGCTTCTACGACTCCCAGTTTCTATGATAATGCCAGATATTAATATATAGCATATACTGAAAATAATGAGAAGTACTAATTGAATTAATCCCCCAATGTTTTGTGTTGCTGTGGTGGTTGTTTGTTTTTTAACACAGATCTATTACACACAGTTAGTAGGAAATAAAACAATGTGGCTGGGCGCAGTGGCTCATGCCTGTAATCCCAGCACTTCCAGAGGCTGAAGCGGCCAGAGGTTGGGAGTTCGAGACAAGCCTGACCAACATACTGAAACCCTGTCTCTACTAAAAATACAAAAATTAGCTGGGTGTGGTGGCACACCTCTGTAATCCCAGCTACTGGGGAGGTTGAGGCTGGAGAATCACTTGAAATCGGGAGGCGGAGGTTGCAGTGAGCTGTGATGGCACCACTGTACTCCATCCCGGGTGGCAGAACAAGACTCCATCTAGATAAAAAAAAAAAAAAAAAAAAAAAAAAGAACATGCATGAAACAATGTGTGTTGTGTTTCCACTGAACATTTTTAAGAACTACTACCTACTTCTCTGAGCATGCATGTTTGAGTGTTTGGTACAGAGGTGACAATTTGATGTCATCTTGAATACTGATGACAATCTAATGATCATAACTATATGGAGCATCAGGTTGAGATGGAGATGGATTATGAGGCCAAATCACAGCTTAATAGAAAATGGATAGGCTTGATTATTTATGAACTGGGAAAGGTTTACCTATTTTAAAGGAAACATTTCTAATCATTTTCTGGTAAGTAAAATTCCATAGTTTTTGACTTTTTGTTGATGAAATGTGAATTGATTAAATTGCTTTAATAGGTCAACTTCTCTTTTTCTTATCTAAAAGATTTTTTATTCTCCCTGTATCTTAATGAATGAAAACATGAGGTCCATATTTAGATTCTCTCGGTGTGAATCCTGGCTTCACCTCTTACTAGCTGAGTGAAGACTGCCTTATTATTAAATATTTAAGTGTCTCGGTTTCTTCCTCTCTATAAAAGGGCTGATAATAATTCCACTGCAGCAAAACGTGGAGATTGCATGAGAGGATGGTAGAACAGTGATTAGTTCTGAGTGGAAACAGGTTTTCAGAAAATGTGTATTGAATTTCTTTGAAACTACAGAGGCGAAAAAGAAAATCTAGTAAATTAAACTGCAGGACTTTTAAAATAGGTATTGATATCTGTTAGTAGTCAATTGCTTCTAGAATTTCACAACTATATTTTACATCACAGTAAAAAGAATCCTTACAAAAAAAAAAAAAAAAAATCCACCCATGAAGAAAGTAGGAAAGATACTGGTTTTTATCATTTGGAAATTTGACAGTTTATCAGAGGTTAACATTTGCATTTTATCAGTGAAGGCACTTGGGGATAAAAAAAGGGCATGGTTGGAGGGAGTAAGAATTACAGAGAGAGCTTAGGTTTAAGGTCAGACAGAACCAAAATTCATGAAAAAGAGAAAATCCATGTTGAAACCTAGTTGAGAACAGCAAGAAATTCTTGAAGACCTGGCATGAATAATGGGGAGATCTGATGAGGTAGAGGGGCCAAGTAGATAATTCCACCTGTATAAAAAATGCTTTATTTTGAAGTAGTAATCAAGTTTTTTAGTTGGTTAACAAACTGTGTTGCTATGTTGATGCAGATCTTCCTTTATTCATGCATATTAATGCATGCCTGCCAAATTCTGGATGCTTTTTATATAACTAAATATCAAACATGTTATTAGCTGCAAAAGCAAAATTTTCAACTTGAGTTTTCAAAAGCTATAAAAAGAATCGCACTAAGAAAAACGTTGCTGGAACATTTGCAAAGATGTACATGACTACAAACCAGTATTATAGCATGATAATTCTATTCAAGTAATTATAAGGAAAGCACACAGAAAACAATATGAAGAATTACAGAGTTACAATATAAAAAACAAATATAGGTTTGCATGCTGAGGAATGTTAAAAAAATAAAAACATAGGTGTTGGTGTAGTTTGCTAAGGTTGCCATGACTAATACCACAGATTGGGTGACTTAAACAACAGAAATGTATTTCTCACAATTCTGGAAGCTAGAAGTCTAAAATTAAAGTGTTATCAGGGCCACTTTCTTCTATGACCTCGCTCCTTGGTTTGTAGATGGCTGTCTCTTTCCACTATCTTCATATGATCTTCTTTATGTGTGACTGTGTCCTAATTTCCTCTCTTTCTAAGGACACCAGTCATTGGATTAGGTCCACTCATATGACCTCATTTTACCTTAATTATCTTTTTTAAAAATCTTATCTCTAAATACAGTCACATTCTGAAGTACTAGGGGTTTGGACTTCAATAGATGCATTTTGTGGGGGGAAAAATTAGCCTATAACACATGGAGAGAAAGAGAATGACAAAGAAATTTAATTCTCCAGATGCAGACAGACATGTTGTTTTATATTCAATATATAACTTTTGGACACCAGGATATCAAGGTTTTTCTTATTCTATTTGTTCCTCTCTTTGATGTATGTGGACCACAGAATCTGTATCCTTACTCCCAAAAGCTAGCCACATGAATGAAGAAAGGGTCATTCATTTCCAAAGAGAGATAGTATAAACATTGTAGCTATATTCTGAAAGCATATTTCATGGGAAAAAAAGTAGGAGGAAGCGCTTCACTAAATTTTTAAATTTTATGTTTTTTTATATGTATATATATATAGCTATATATAGTTGCACTAAAATAGAAAAGGAGACACACATACCATGTTAGTTGGCTTTTTTTCACTACCCTTCCCACCTGAACATGACCAGCAAGACCTCCATGCTGTCCTCCAGGAGCCTCGCTGATCACTTCTGCTGTTTGCTTTCTCCTTTACTTTGTTTTAGCCACTACAGGTTTTGCAGCTTATCAGAAACGTGAAGCATACCGCTCTCTTGCATACTCCTCCTCTGTCTTAGATACTCCCCGTCTGTCTTAGATGCTTTCCCCACTAGAATTCCAGCAGGCTTTGCTGTTTCATTTCCTCTGTCTTTTCAGTATCCTTTTCTATAAGGCAACTTTGTTGAACCCTAGCTTCTGCCTCATCTCCACCTTCAATCTATTTATCCCCATAGCTCTTATTTCTTTCTGAGAAACCATAGATTTGTTTGTTTATTTTCTGTTCCCAAACACTGATATGTAGACCTTGTAATAGCAATGACCTAGGGTATCTATTGCCCAGTCCTAGAACGATGTTCTGAGTACCTAGTCAATATGTGTTAAATTGATGTATGAATGAAAGATATCAGGAAAACAAATGTCAGAAGCTAACTTTCCGAAACTGTGCTAGGTGTTGATGACTTATGCCCCTTCAGTCAAAATTCCTTTATTTTTGCACCTTAGAATAAAAGAAAATAGACCTAGAATATAAGATTCCCTACAACTCTCTAAGAAATTATTTGGATTTTCTACCATCCAATAGTAAATGGGAAGAGCCAGTCAACATACTATTTCCATATGTCATCCTGCTTTCAATCTGGAATGCCTTTTATAAATGTACTTAAAAATTTAATGGTTGGGCATTTTCAAGGTCTGTGTCCCTAATTAGTCATAAACACATCAAAAAAATGTGAATAGACAGCTGAAAAACCAAATTTGGACTCTAATTTTAGCTTTTATTAAATTTCTTAATTTAGGAAGCCCCAACCGGAGAAAAATAGCTTAAAGAAAACTACATTCAGGATCTTTTGTCTTAAATCTTAAGCATACAATACTCTCAGAAACTGTGCGTGACCTTTGGAACATGACTGCCATCTCTTTTAAATTGACAGCTCTCCCCTTACAATGAAAATAAAAAGGCTAAATTTGTCATCAGTGCACTAGAAGCAAAGTGGGATGCAATGAAATTTCACTCAAGGAACACAAGACTGCTCCTTTTGTTGTGTTGTGATTTGAAATAACCTCTGAGAGATGAAAATGTTACCAATAACATGATGTGTTCCATACAGGCTTACAAGTCAACAGATGGGGGTTATGGTCTGTGAGCTTAAAGGTGGCTAAATACAGAGAGCTCCTCTCTACTGTAAAGAATGGCCACTTCCCACTGTGGCATCCTGCAGTCAGGAAATTCCCCAAAATGGTAGCAAACATGCAGGGCTTTCTTAAAAAATCTCTAACTTTAATCAGATTATGAATGATAGAACTTTAACACTGAGAAGATAATAGAGATCTAATTAACCATACAACCGCCCTGTATAGATAACAGGACTTTGGTGAGGTGTTTGGTACCTAGCAGCATCACAATAGAACTAGCTGGCATATAGATCAGAACATTATATACTACTTTACACAGGAGGGCTGGCGTACAGACAAAGTTGAAGTAGTCTTTTGGTACTTCACATTTCAGACTATCTGAATAACTTATCCTTTGCCCTCTGCATTATTACAAATAAAGATCCTGATTTAGTGTATGGTTTGTTTTGACATAGAGTTGGAGATTCAGAAATAGGTGCATTACTGAGAATCAGAAGTCAGGTTCTTGGCCAGCTGAAGGACAGCATAGTGGCTGATGCCTTGTGAAAGTGAGGGTATACAACAAGAGCTCTAGAAAATAATGCAGAAAGACTAAATAAGGAAGCAACAGTTCACATTTACTGGTTGTATAAAATTCATTTCTCTTCACTTGTGTTTCCGCATCTCTAAAAAGCTATTACTTGTCTGGCCATCCGGTTATAGAAGACAACTACCATACTTACAGTCACAATCAGTAGTTGGAATTCTTCCTCAAATGCTTCTGGCTCCAGAATTGTCAGTTGATCCCCTATCATCGATTCCCAACCCCATACAATTTTCTATTTCCTACACCTTTAAGGGAGCATCACCTATATGCACACAAGTACTGTTTTCAGTGTACTAGTCATTTTCTTCCACTCAGTGGTCAGCATCCCTCCCTGTAGTGATGCTCTGGAAGCTTCAAGGCCTCAAGTAATGCTTCGGTAAAGTGACAGTGAGATTCCTTCTGCTATGTGTCAACACTGCAGAAAATACCCACATTGCAGTTAATGAATGACTCCCTGTTTGCAGGTGTTTCATAGGTCCAAACCACCAGTATTATCAGTGATGAGAAAGTGTGGTGTTTTCTAAAGCCCAAATGTCACACTACAACTCTCTTTTTCATGGAACTGGGAAGAACTTCCTCTCTGCTAACTTTGTGTCGAATTACATGAGTCCTAGAGATTCTCCTTCCCCTGCTTCCAAAGAAAGATAGTTCTTTTCAGAGTCCTTCCAGTTTGCATGGTGCCAGTTAGCTATAGCCATGAGTTATATGTGCCAGTGCTCAGGAATAAGCCCATAGATGCTGCAGTGGAAAGTAATGTGAGTGAGTTATCCCTTGTGGTAATAACAGTTTTTCTGCACCCCACGTCTCTCCTCCATCCCTGATACATTACTATTTGAGAATCTAAACTAATGCTCTGACGTTTTGAAATTGCTCAGTTACCTAGATCTAAACACACAGTTTGGTCTTAAAAAGATCCAGGGATGTTTTGAAGGTAGCAATGATAATTTGTGTAATGGCTAGGTACTTTGAAGGCAAGCGGTGTACTAGAAGAGCAATGGGAATTTATTTCAAATCAGGGAAAGTATCAGACACACAAATGCTTGTAGAATTTGTAACTGATGGGATTAAGAGATCAATAAAACACAATACCTGCCCTCAAGGTCTTCTCACACACAGAAATAGACATATGTATGTACAAGACTTAAAGCATGGGGTAAAATGTATTACATGCCATAATAGTTATATGAAGTAAAATGCGATTATAGAGAATGGAAAGAGTAATTATAACAACAAATTTGCTGATTCATTGCAAATGTGACTTTAAGACAAATTTAAACATTTGAATGTTTATAGGCATTTATACAAGAAAAAATACGGATAAAGCTCATAGATTGTCAATATCAACCAATTCATTGTTATTGAAGAAAACGTGTTGGAGAAAAGAGAATTACAAATACATATTTTAGCTAGATTTTGGAAGGTTATGAATGAGTGATCTAAGGCATCTGAATATTTCTGTACACACTAACTAAATTAAAAGTTGTTTGTTGTTATTTTTCTATTCCTTTGGGTTCTAATCTTTAACCAAAGAATCATGGTGGCAGATATGGAGTTTCAAATACCAAGTGGTTTTATTTTATATGTGCAGATATGCATGTATGTATATATGTATGTATGTTTTCCCCCAACAAGACATAAACTCAAAAGACTACTGAAAAATGATTTTTCCATTGAAATTTGCATCTCTAATTCTAAGCATGTAGAGAGAAAAATTAAAACTGAAACTTAAATTTCATCTCATATACTTTTTCAGGCTTAGTTACGAATTTGGAATGGTGCAGTGACAGTATGTCTTGATCAATGGTTGCTATTAAATCATAGAATTTCCTTCCTTCCATTCTCTCTTTGCTAAAGTACATGTTTTAGTTCTTTATTTTCTGTCTATATGAAGTGTATTGCTTCTTGGGGCTATAACATATGTTAATCATATCAGCACGTAAAGTAAAATTTCTAAGAATTTTCAAGAAAGTAACTTGTTCAGTTTTACACAGTTTTTTTTTTTTTTTTACAAGACCTAATGGGATAATAAATATAAATGCATAACATTTCCACAAATAGGATTATAATTATTATAGTGATTACTAATACTACTAATAATATTGAGTATTTTTCTAAAGAAGAAAATCCTACTATTTTCAGCAACATGGGTGAACCTGGAGGACATTCAGCTATTTGAAATAAGGTAGTCACTAAATGACAAATACTGCATGATTCCACTTATATGAAGAATCTGTAGTAGTCAAACTCATGGATACAAAGGGTACAATGGTGGTTGCCAGGGGCTTGTGGGAGGAGGAAGTGCAGAGTTGTCGTTCAAAGACTAGAATTTCAGTTATGCTGGATGAAAAAGTTCTAAAGATCTGCTGTACAACATAGTGCCTCTAGTGAACAGTATGGTAATGTGCACTTCAAAATTTGTTAAGAAGGTAGATCTCATGTTAAGTGTTCTTATCACTAAACGAGATAAAAGAGTAAAATAAAAACAAACGAACAAAAGGAAACTTTGGAAGACGTTGGACATGTCTATAACCTTGATTGTGGTGATGATATCAAAACTGCTTGCATGTGTTCAAACTCATGAAATTGTATCCTTAAATGTGTGCAGTTCTTTGTATATCAGTTGTGCCTTAAAATATTGTTAATAAAGAAGAAAAAAGATAATTCATTTGAGAAGCAATTCCACCTTATCCTTCTTTCCTCAAACTCAGTGCTTTAGGGTTACCCTTTCACTGCCTTCTGCCACTTGGAAAGGCATTGCATCCCTGGACATTGACTGCTCATGCTGGAAATCTTTCCCTCTCTCTTATGAAAAAAATACTTTTTCTATGTCTTTTTAAGCCTGAGCTTTGTTTCATGGAGTGATACAAATGGACATTAGTGAGTTAATTCTGTAATCTGAATTATTCAATTTCATTGGCTAATCTGTGCTATCTTCCTGGCATCAGGAGGGATTGATTAAGTTAAAATCAATATGTTTTGGAGGCTTCCAAGAGATAACACTACTTCTGGCATTGACAGTAGCTGTTGCAGGAACTCTTTTTGAACAAGAAGGTATTCATGCACAACATCGCCTCTTCACTCTTATGTGTACATTCCCAACAGTATGTTTCACAGGCAAGTTACAAGATAAATTTTATATTAGCAGGACTATCCAAAATCCCAAGCTCTTTCTACTCTAGCAACATAAAAGATCACACTTCACCCCAACTAAAGGAAGGTGGATGAGGCAGATGATTTGTTTGAGTATAGAAAAGTAATGTTGTCATTTTATGTGGAAGTTTTGAGAGCCAAGAATGCTTTTCCAGATTCTTTTTTCCTGTATTATGTTGGTGTTTGGAAATGTTTCAGATAGAATTGTTGCTCTGTCACCCTCACTCCCGTGATATGAAGATGAGCTCCCAGCTAATCCACTGTTGTTGAAGCCACTGAAATTTGTGATTTGCTTGTTGCTAATATTATTCCCTAAGTCCTAAAACAGCTCATTTAAGAGGTAGGATGACTTTCTCAACATCACATAATTGATTGGAAGCCTAGTACGTTAGAGTTGATGACCAATTCTGTGATTTTTTTTGCTCTGCTCTTCTCCCAGCACTAAATTCTAACATTGCTTTTAGCAACTCTGCTCATGTAGGGTCTCCTTTTTGGAACCATTATACTCATACCTTTAGTCTTTTCAAGTTTTCTACCTGTGTTCCCTTTTGCAGAATTGCCTTCCTTTAACTCTACTAAATGTGTTCCCTTCAAGCTAATTTTGGGATGCTATGAATTTTTGTAAAGGGTGTCTCATTCTTACAAGAGTGAAGAAACCAAATACCATTTTTTAAACCACAAATTCAAGACAATTCATTTGTACAGGATAGTGTTGAAAGGAAAACCTGGAAATGTTAGAATCATGAGTTGAAAGTCCAACTGGCAACAAAGCTCAGGAAGTATTTGGCAAGCATATTCATTTCCAGATCAGATACCATGCAATTCAAATTTTACATGTTTCACTGAAATGTATTCTAGAGAGTAAAAATGTATGCACAATTGTCTGAGAATACTAAAGAATAGAGAAAAGAATGAACTAGTAAAATATTTAATTGTGATAGGGGAAGACATTGATGTTTCAGTTCTTCAAATGTTGGAGCATGTTTTTCTGGTTATATTGTTGAGAGGATGCTATATCTAGAAATTTCAGAGTAAATTTTTTATATTATTAATAACTGCAGTCACACTTTTAGTCATTAGCAGTATCATCACTCTCTCAAACCTTTTTCTTATTCATTGTTATTATACTTTGATGAGTTGATCTTGCTGTGTAGACAGCTCCCTTATTTTATGTAAGCATCATTTCGGTCATAATATTTTATTATTTTTCTTTACTCCAAGTTCTCATCAGCTTCAGAAAATGACCTCTATTCGTTTAATTAGGAATCTTACCAACCAAGAAGCAGTTTAGCATGGCTGGAAAATGTACAAACTTTGCCAACAGACACATCATGATTTGATCTTCATCATTCTCCATTATTGGTTGTGTGACATTCAGCAAGTTATTCTGCAACTTGGTTTCCTCATTTTGTGCAATGAATAACTACCTTGAAGGCTTTCATGGAATAGTATATGTAAAGTGCTTGATAAAACACAGATGTTCAGGATTTGAATCTGCCCTCTACTATATTGCACTCACAGGTCTGGCTCTACAAGGCTGGCTTTCTTTAGAAAATACTGCATAGTCATCTACTCTCCTTTCATTTTTTTCTCATACTGCAAGGGTGTTTAAATCAAGGTTAAGAACAGATAAAACCTGGTTGGGGTCATCTTTTCCTGCCATGGCTATGCTTTTTTATGGGCCTATTCATAAAAAGCAACATAAGTTCAGTAGTATTTAAACAAGCCTTCCTATCTGATCTTCTTTTCCTATGTTTAGTATTTTTTCTCATCATATTTTGGAAACAAAAGTATTTTAAAATTCATAGACTATGAATTTTGTTTCGTGTCTTCATTATATTTGGTTTCTTTTGACTCAACCTCAGCATTTCTATCTAGTCACACTCTGTGTCATAGTGTTTTGACCCTTCTTGAGTACCAACATGGGATCTGCCATGTTCCTTTATTCTATTATGAATAGAAACTTTTAAGCTTTCACCAATTTTTATCTCATGAAGTTATGTTAGCTGCACAAACATTCTTGCTTTATTAACTCTCCTTGGAAATCCTTGAGTACACTGTCTCACAGCCATAAATCCAAATCTAGTCCATCCTGTATGTACTTGCTTACTGCTACCAGTAGCTTAGTAGTGATGCTGGTAAATAAAAACTTCAGACTGAAAGTCATGGATTCTCAACTTTGAGTAAAAATACATTAAAAATGTAAACATAAGAAATGGACCAAGTAAATTAAATTATGAAATCATTTCTCTTCACCTTATATATTTAGAGGCTCATGCTACAACTGCTCCCACTCCCCAAATGTTTAGATGATTCAACATAATTTAGGTCCTGTTTCCATCTAGGAATTCATCCAAATGGAATGTAGGGTACTGCACGTTGAGCATTTCTGCCAACTTTTCCATCTGAGAACAGCCTGAGAAGCCCTGGGAATATTCACAGAGAGGGTGAGCTATGGCTCACTCAGCAACTTCAAGACTGTACATCATTTGAATAAGCAATTTTCCAAGGTTGAGCTCCTGATCTGTGAGGGTTTATCAAAATCCATAATGTCAAAAGAGACACTACAATTTTGGTATGCCTAACATACAGACTTTAGGTCTGGTTTCTACTTTGACCTCAACGAAAGCTCTCTGGCTTTGTTTTAAAATTTCATTCATTGATTACTTCTTTTTCAGTCAAATCCTGCCATTGAATTTGTGTAATTTAAACCCATTAGGTACATTTTCATGAAAAAAGAGATTGTATTTAATGTGACCTCAAATATTTGTGGATAAATTTAAAACCAACAACAAAAATCTAATTCCTGGATGTTTTGAGAAGCAACTGGATAAGTAGTGCATTTGCCATTACCCTCCCCATACCCCAGAATCATAGAGAACTCCATGTGGAGTGTGCTTAGGCCTTCTTGAGCATACCAGTGTCTATCTAACTTGCTTGCAGGTGTGTGTGTTGGGGAGGAGTACAATTAATATTTGTTAAATATATGGCCTAATTTACTGGATCATGGGAGATGTGGAGAGATAAAAAAAAAATTATGGTCATTCATATGTACATGAATTTCCTAGTTAACCATGACTTGATAAGAATGTTTCACAGTTGTCTATTAGAATGAATCCAAGTCTTAAAATGAGTAGACATTGCTTTGGAAGCTTAGATTGGGAATTTCCTAATTGCGACAGTTTCAATAAAGCACGTAACCACTCTGAGTTTCAGTTTTCTCAACAGTAAAATAAGACAATAATGTCCTTTCATGATATTCTGTTAGAAACACACTGGATAATATGCTAAAGTAAATTTTCAAACCATTGTTGAGCTTAAGAACAATGCTTATATTATATGACCAATTGTCCTTGCAATTTCCCTTTGCATGTGTATGGATCCTACAGGCCAAGACATTTGTTCATGCATGGTATATTCATCTTGATTTAGTTCAGTTCACATCCATTTGTTGAGCACAAACTAAATCTTTACTCCTGGACTACTGGTAATATATAGTTTCTACCTGAACTAAAGAGTAAGTTAAGATACCAAAATTAACTAGAGTTTAAAATACATGTTTAAAGACTAGTGGAATGCAATAAATCAACATAGGCATATTGAAAAGTGAGCCATCATTTCCTTTTGGAACATCCAAAGAGCAGAACTGATAAAAACCAAAGTGTACCTTGAATCTCCGGAGGAATTTTAGTGACTGGAAGACAGGAGAGGTACTCTAAGCAAAGTCAACAGACTGGGCTGAAGGTTACGAAACAGTTAGGGAGAAGTACGAATTATTCCGGGAGAGCCAAATTAGAGATAGATCCCATTGAGGATTTTGAATACCAGAATAAGATTGTGGACATCATACCATAGGCAATGAAAGTATTTAAGAGTTTGAGAAGGGGTGCTGACAGAATCTAAGCAATGCTTAGATAAACTAATTAGCAGTAGTTTATAGGATAAAACAGATTGGGTAAAAAATAAAAATGAGTAACTAGGATGGAGATGGGCAGACAGTGGGGGAAGTTTGTTTTTTTGTTTGTTTTTTTTGCCTCTTCACATTGTTATGGCAAGAAGTAAGAACAATACAAGGCTCCACAACGTAAGAAAGTAACTGCGTGTAGACAGCTTGGTTTTATATCTATAATCACATACTGTTCTCACATTGTTATTACTTGATGACACTTATATCTTACTTTTTACACAAGATGTTTATTTTGTTTCTTTTTGTAACCTGCCCAGTACTCTCTACAGTTGGCCTTGTCTCTTTTTATATTAAACACGGCCCTTTAATGTCAGATCAAGAGGCAGCATTTCTGTGAAGCCACCCACCACTAGCTCTTAAAGCTCTTGAAGCTCTTGTTATTCTTCCACTTCTTTGAATCCATTCTTTATTTATAACATAAAGCACATAAATAAATATGTAGTTGTGTTTATATATTGCATAGTTAACCTATTTATTACAGGTGTGTCTTGAATGTCTGGTTATATTTCAAGCCTCTTTATGTGTTGATCTGTCATTTTGTTTTGAGCATGTGGCAGATACTCAAGGAAATTGTGCAGAGGAGCTACTTGATTAATTTATGATAATCCCTTTCTTGTACTATAATAACATCTATTCTCGTTCTTTAGTATTAGGAAATCAGTCAATCTACCAAGGTAGAATTTTCAGGTTGAACAGACACAAAGAGATGTCGAGCTACAAGTCTCCAATGTTATAGAAAAAAAAAAAAAAAAAAACAAAAAAGAACCAGAAAACAGGGACATATTGGGGAAACCACTTTAGTATAGTTTCCCTGTTTGCTGCTGGCAGTGTTAGTAGTACTCATAAACCTTCACATGCTGGAAAAGCCTTGGTCTGCAGATATTTGTTTAATCATTCTGTTTCCTAAATTTTTGGATATAGTAACATAGAACATTTTCCCCTCAGAGGTAAAGAAAAGTTACTCCTTTACAAATTTTGGAGAAAGATCTTATGAAAGGTGTAATTAATTAGTTGCTACACTTACATCCATAATATGAAAGGCCTAGACAGAAATTTATCTATGAGTTTATGATTGCTCCTCCCAGCTCCATAGCTTGAATAATTAAACTCATTTTAAAGGACGTTTGAAATTTTATACAAGAAAAAAATAAAGGTAACTTCATACTGAAGCCAATTAAGTTTAAATTATCTTGATAACTAATATATAAAAACAGACTATAGAACGTCATCACTGAATACCATTGAGACAGAGAGATTAAGTCACTAATTCACAGTCACTATTTAAAATATTATAAAAATAAAATTAAAAAGGCAAGATGTGTTTAAATTCACAAGGCGGTAGCTTCTTTCCACTTCATTTTCTGTTCATTTGATATGGCATCATTACTTCAAGGTTTCACACATTTTGAAGCATTCTGAGCCTGTAAATGAATCCAAGAGGCAATGCATTTTCTGTATAAAAGCAATGAAAAACATGGTGCCTACCTCACAAAATTTGAGATGATGACTAAGAATTCAGTCAGCTCTTGCATTGATAGTGATGGGTGGATATACTAGTCAACCATTGCACTAATAGAATTGCAAAAGTAAAGGTGGCAATATATTTTCTAAGTTCTTCCAAATTTAAACTCTAAATTAATTTAGAAATTTTTATTTTTTGAGAAATTTCTGAGGATGTACAGCAAATCAGATGTCTGAATTTAGTGATAATATTCAAGCTCCAGAAGTACCCAAGTCATAAAATTTGACCACGGTTTTTTGGATCAGTTATTTACTCCAAAGAAGTAGACAGATTTTCCAGAGAAAATGACAATAAATGTCAGATAGAGAAGAGTAGAAGAGTTGAGTTGGAATTTAATAAAACATTTGATACAGTACCATATAGAAAAGTAAAAATAAATCTCACATGTACACAACCTTGATGAAATAGTGAATGGGGTAAAAATTGGCTGGGGGCCAGGTGCCATGGCTCACACCTTTAATCCCAGCACTTTGGGAGTCTAAGGCCACCTGAAGTCAGGAGTTCAAGAGCAGCCTGGCCAACATGGTGAAACGCTGTCCCTACTAAAAACACAGATAAAATTTGCTAGGTATGGTGGCAGGCACCTGTATTCCCAGCTACTTGGGAGGCTGAGGCATGAGAATCACCTTAACCCAGGAGTTGGAGGATGCAGTGAACTGAGACTGCACCATGGCACTCCAGCATGGGCGACAAGAGTAAGACTACATCTCAAAAAAATAAAATAAGATAAAATAAAAAATTGGCTGTGATATAGAGGCCAGACTGTGGTAGTAAATAGCCAATCTAAAAGTGTCATCACTAAGGTCATTTACAGTAGAGTAGGTCAAAGTACTCGAAAATATTTTCTGGTAAGAACCCTGGAAGAGATAAAGTAGATATTCTGGTAGGTTTTCCTTTTCCATACTCTGGGCTCCAAGTAGCTAAGAAACAAGTAAGAAGCTGACAAGATGAATATTAAAAACAGTAATTTCTGAGTACAAGCCTGTTTACATAAGACAGCATGAGAGTAACAGAAAAAATCTTATTTAGTCCTGCCTTACAGGTCAGATAATGACAGCATACTAGTCACTTTAAACTTACGAATACCAAGGCAATTCAGTAAATTCAGAAACAACAACAACAAAAGAAAAATAAAAGAAAATGAGAAAGAAAAAAAGAAAAGAAACCTCTTTTTTCACGTTTGTCTTAATTAAATGTATATAACCTCATGGAGCTCTCAACAATTTCTACTCTATAAATTTTTTTTTTTTTTTAGATGGAGTCTCGCTCTGTCACCCGGGCTGGAGAGCAGTGGCCGGATCTCAGCTCACTGCAAGCTCCGCCTCCCGGGTTTACGCCATTCTCCTACCTCAGCCTCCAGAGTAGCTGGGACTATAGGCGCCCGCCACCTCGCCTGGCTAGTTTTTTTTTTTTTTTTTTTTTTTTTTTTTTTTTTTTTTTTTTTT